>NC_080380.1:44816910-45116910 GCF_014773155.1 Arachis stenosperma
TTCGTTACAAAGCCTTTCCAACTACTTTAACAAAGATAGTAATTAGATGGTTCGACAATCTCCCTCCTTGGTCCATCTCAAGTTTCGACGACCTGGCTAAAAATTCCTGGCCAGATTCTCCATCCAAAAGGACAAAGCTAAACATGCTCCGAGCTTATTGGGAATCAGGCAAGAGAAGGAAACCCTGCGTAACTACATGAAAAGATTCAACAAAACATGTATGGATATACAGAACTTGCCAATAGAAGCCGTTATTATGGGCCTTATTAACGGTTTGCGAGAAGGGCCCTTTAGTCAATCTATATAAAAAGTACCCCACTCTCTGAACGAGGTGCAGAAACGAGCGGAAAAATACATCAACATGGAGGAAAACTCCCGGTTAGGAGAAACCTCGAAGGCCGGGTTCACCCCCCGGGATAAAGAAAAGATTCTAGAAAGAAGGAAGATCGACATGGAGAGAAAATCAAAAAATACAACAACTATACCCCCCTTCGGGTGTCTCTTGTGGATGTATATAGAGAGGTTTGCAACACGGAAAAAAGTACCACCAGCTCGACCACTCAAAGGCAAAAAAGGAGGAGAAAACCGGGTTGAATATTGTGAATACCATCGAATCTGCGGGCACTCCACCAATTAGTGTTTTGACCTAAAAAATGTCATAGAAAAGCTCGTACGAGAAGGAAAGCTAGATCGATACCTGGCCACCCAAGATGATGAACAAAGGAAAAGAAGAAGAGCAGAAGATGTTGGACCAACTGTCCGATCATCCCGAATGCCAGAAAGACATGTCCACATGATACACGGCAGATTCGCCGGGGGGGAATCTCCAAATCATCCCGCAAAGACATCTCAAAGACGTATATCACGTCGCAAAAAAGGAGGACGCACCCGAAATCCGGCGATCACTTTACCAAGGAAGACGCATCCGGCGTCGCAGGGCATGACGATCCCATGGTCACACTATTATATGGCAAACGCAAATCTTCACCGCACGTTGATAGACCAGGGAGCTCTGCCGATATCTTATTCAAAACCGCTTTCGACAAAACTTGGCTTGGAAGAAAAGAACTCGGAGCATATTCGGACAGCCTGTTCGGGCTAGGATACCCCAGTTCAACCGATGGGATACATCTTGCTCCACACAACTTTCGGAAAAGGAAGTCAGTCAAGAACACTCAAAATAGATTACATCATCATCGACGTAAGCTCAGCCTATAATGCCCTAATAGGTCAGGCAACGTTAAATCAGCTCGGCACAATAGTCTCGACTCCGCATCTATGCATGAAGTTCCCAACTGCAGGAGGAATAGCCACGATAAAGGCAGATCAGAAGATGGCACGCTGCTGTTAACGAAAGTCTAAACCTTAGAGGCAGAGGAGAAGAATTCCACACAATCGAGCTCGGTGGAGTTCGGAGGCGGGAGGAGCTCCGCCCACAACCTGAAGGAGAAATAGAGAAAATCCAGATCGGAAACACCCCGGACCAAACAACCAACATCGGCACACTCCTAAAATGGGACATAAAAGAATCACTCATACAGTTCCTATGCGACAATGCCGACCTCTTTGCGTGGAAGGCCGCAGACATGCCAGGCATAGATCCCAAACTAATGTGCCACAAGCTAGCAGTCTACCAGGATCTCGGCCGGTACAACAAAGGCGCAGAAAGCTATGACCAGAACGCTCTCAAGCGGTGGAAAAACAGGTACGAGCTCTACTGGAGGCAGGCTTCATAAGAGAAGTTAAATACCGCTATGGCTTGCTAATGTAATTTTGGTAAAAAAGTCAAATGGGAAGTGGAGAATGCACCGACTATACCGATCTCAACAAAGCTTTCCCGAAAGATCCTTATCCGCTCCCAAACATCGACGCACTGGTAGATGCCTCCTCCGGATACATCGACCACTGGGTAGATGCCTCCTCCGGATACAATACCCTCCTTTATGGACGCATACTCGGGATATAACCAAATCCCAATGTACCCACCCGACCAAGAAAAAACCTCTTTCTAACCCCAAAGGCAAATTACTGCTACATGTTATGCCCTTCGGTCTCAAAAATGCGGGAGCCACTTACCAAAGATTAATGAACAAAGTTTTTTCGGATCACATCGGAAAGATCTGGAGGTCTACGTAGACGACATGCTAGTGAAGACACAAAACAAAGAGATGTTATTATTCGACCTAACACAAGTATTCAACACCATAAGACGACACGGCATGCGACTCAATCCCGTGAAATGTACCTTCGTAGTAGAAGCTGGTAAATTCTTGGGTTTTATGATCACACAGAGGAATTGAGGCAAACCGGACAGGTGCAGGGCCGTACTCGACATGAAAAGTCCGACTAATATCAAAGAGGTACAACAACTCAACGGGCGGTTGGCACCCTTGTCCAGATTTCTGGTTGGATCAGCAATAAGATCTCTCCCTTTTTACGCCACTCTAAGGAAGGGAAAGGAGTTTGAATGGACAGCTGAATACGAGCAAGAGTTCTAAGACTTCAAAAATTTCTGGGATGGCCACCTATATTAAGTAGGCCACGGGAAGGAGAACCACTCATCTTATACCTCGCAGTGGGAAATCGGGCAATAGCCTCAGCACTGGTCCGAGAAGACAACAGTGGGCAACAACCCATATACTTTATCAGCAAAGCGTTACAAGGATGCGAGCAGAACTACCATAAAATAGAAAAGTTCGCTTACGCTCTCATAATAACATCTCGACGACTTCACCCATATTTCCAGTCTCACATCATTAAAGTTCGGACCAACCAGCCCATAAAAGTAATCTTATAGAAAACAGACTTGGCAGGCAGAATCTTGCAATGGGCAGTCGAGCTGTCGAATTTGACCTTCAATACGAAGCTCAGACGGCCATCAAATCTCAATATAGCCGAGTTCATTGCGGAATTTACGGACACATCGGAAATCCCCGTACAATGGAATCTATATGTAGATGGCTTCTCAAATAAAACGGGAAGTGGCGCAGGCGTAATAATTGAAAGCACCAGGGGACCCAAATCGAACTCTCCCTCAAATTCGGGTTCCCTGCCTCAAACAATCAAGCGGAATATAAAGCACTACTAGCTGGTTTGAAGCTGGCTAGGGAGGTTGGAGCTCAAAAACTTATCATCTTCAGTGATTCACAGGTAGTTACTTCACAAATAACAGGAAGCTACACAGCTAAAGATCCCACTATGAAAAAGTACTTGGACAAAACCAGGGAACAGCTCGAACAACTTGGAGAGTACAAGGTTCGTCACATACCCCGAGAACAAAACTAGCCAGCACCAAACCAGGAGGCAACAATAGAAGCCTCATACAAGAAATTCTACATAATCCATCAATCTCAAAAGAAGAAAAAGTCCTAGCCATAACAGGTCAAGATCAGGGATGGATTCTCATAATTAACTACCTCAGAACAGAAGTTTCCCCACAGATGAGAAAAAGGCAAAGAGTTTAAAACGAGAAGCACAGTATTACACCCTCATAAATAATACTCTATACAAAAGAGGGATTTCGATATCACTGCTAAAATGCGTGCTGACTTCAACACAAAAGACGTCCTAGAAGAAGAACACAGTGGCATCTGTGGCAATCACCTCGGAGCGCAGGCACTCGCCAAAAAAGTACTTCGGGCAGGATTTTATTGGCCAACTCTACAAAAAGAAGCCACAGAATTTGTAAGGACATGCTCACCATGTCAGAAGAATGCCAACTTTCACACCGCTCCGCCAGAGGAACTCATCAGCATAACCTCACCTTGGTCATTCGCAAAATGGGGACTCGATCTCCTCGGACCTTTTCCTCAAGGATCAGGACAAGTCAAATTCCTCATAGTAGGAATAGACTACTTCACAAAATGGATCGAGGCAGAACCCCTGGCCAATGCCACAGCTCAAAGAAGTCAAAAATTCCTATATAGAAATATCGTCACAAGGTTTGGAGTTCCATACTCCGTCACTACCGACAATGGTACCCAGTTCACAGACACAGGCTTTAGAAAACTAGCAGCCGACCTGAATATAAAACAACAATTCACATCCGTTGAGCACCCTCCAAGCCAATGGGCAAGCTGAAGCTGCTAACAAAGTTATATTAGCAGGGATAAAACGGAGATTACAGGATGCAAAGGGAGCCTGGGCTGAGGAACTCCCACATGTTCTATGGGCATATCGAACGACGCCACATTCTACCACAAAGGAATCACCCTTCCGATTAGCATATGGAGTGGAGGCGATGATCCCAGTGGGGTCGAAGAGGGTCACCCAGAGTGTCCACTTTAGCGAGAAAGCCAATCACCAACTTCAAAGGGAAGAGCTCGACTTACTTCCAGAAATCCGAGAAAAAGCCCGAATAAGGGAAGAGGCGCTAAAACGACGAATGGCTTCCAGGTATAGTCAAAAGGTAATACGACGGACCTTTACTGAGGATGACCTCATCCTAATACCAAACGACATCGGAACAACTCGACCGAAAGAAGGAAAGCTGGCAGCAAACTGGAAGGACCCTACCGAGTCATAGAAGTGCTGGAAAAGGGCTATTACAGACTTTTTGAACTCGACGGTGAGAGCTTCCCAGGTCATGGCACGCCTGCAACCTAAGAAGGTACTATAGCTAGGGGTGATAAAAGATCTTGGACAAGGCACACTCTTTTTCCTGAAAAAGGTTTTTAACGAGGCGCCCCGCCAAGGCTTATAAATCACCCGATTTAGGAAATTAACTCCTCATGTATATTTGTATTCTTTCTTAATAAAATTGTTCAGATTCTCTACAAACACTCAAGTCGTATTATTCTGAAATATCATCACCCGATTATAAAGCTACAGATCGACGAAAAGTGAAAACCGAATTCACTGCACGATCACGATAAAAACGAGGGTTAAAAGCCAAAATCTACAAAATCGGTAAAGATGAAAATATAATAATGCAAGAAGTTATAGAAAGTGATCCCTAGAAAGGACCTGACGAGGTCCTAATAAATGGATTGCTATAAAATAACTTAAAGACTGGCCGACACAAAAGTTGGACCAGCCACAACAACTCAAGTATAAGTAAAGCCCTGGAAAGAGGTCTAGCCAACCCTATAAAAGAGGATTACTATAACTTCGAAGAGCCCGACATGAGGAAGTCGGACTCCTACAAAAAAGTTACAAAAGATAATCCCTGAAAGAGATCTGAAACAAGGTCCAAGAAAGAGGATTATCAGTAACTCGACAAGGCCCGACGTGACATAGTCGGCCCGGAAAGATAAGTTACAAAAGACAATCCCTGAAAGAGATTTGAAACAAGGTCCAAGAAAGAAGATTATCAAGTAACTCGACAGGACCCGACGTGATAAAGTCGACCCGGAAAGATAAGTTACAAAAGATAATCCCTGAAAGAGATCTGAAACAAGGTCCAAGAAAGAGGATATCAAGTAACTCGACAAATCCCGACATGACGAAGTCGGCCCAGAAAAAATAAAGTTACAAAAGGTAAACCCCCAAAAGAGATCTGAACAAGATCCAAGAAAAAGGATTACCTAGTAACGGAACAGGGACCGACATGAAGAAGCCGGACTAAAGCTACAAAAAGTTATAAAATACACCCGAGGGGTTACTAGAAATAACTCAAGAAAAGAACAACTGAGAGAATCAACCAACAGAGGGAAGATAACTCGACCCGAAAGACCTCGACCTCACCAAATCGATCTATAAAGTATTCTATCAAAGAATACTCAAACAAACAACTAGCTTTAAAAGGGACACTTCAACTAAGGCAAAAAAAAAAATAAACAAAGCACAAAGGCAATCGAAAGAGGTCGGATAAAAACTCTGAAGATTCCAGGCAAAGTGCTAAAGAAAGCTGCAAGAAAGCATATCACAAAGAAACAAGGCAGTTACCATAAACAAGACTCAAGAGCCGCTTGAAACCGACCCCAAGAGCAAGAAAACTATTTTGTTTTTCAAAATAAAGTTGCTAAAGTAGCAACTGGAGCATCCAAAGTCAGGGATCACAAACTTACAAAAGTAAAGAGCTCAAAAACACAAAAACTGGGCTATACATAAGCATATCAGAAAAGTTATAGAGGATCCAAAGGCTTCCCAGCAGCATCTTGGGGAGAAGGAGGGCGAGTCTGAAGGGGAGCTGCATCCACTGTCCCGTCATCCCGGTTCAAAATCTGGACGTCTGGATCGATTCCGGCTGTGTAGCTTCAACTGCCAAGGTTGAGGAAGGCGGGACAATAGAGGCTTTGGCAGAAGTGACCGGAGGAGGGACGACATCATTATCATCATCGGATTATCAGAACAATCTTACCATCCTTCACAACATTATCAAAGCTAAATAAGGCAAGATCAGCTCCCGGGCGATAACCCGAACCTGCTCTTTCAGATTCTCATAGGCCGCAGTAACACTACCTACAAGATGACTTTGAAGTTCAGAGTAATCGGCCTGAACAGATTCAACCTACTCCTGAGCTCCATCACCTCTCTATAGGTAGTAACATAGCTATCCTTGTGATTTTGAGCCGTATATTCGGCCAGTAGCGCGGCAGCTGCCAGGCCAACAGCCCGGGCCTTCTCCCCCTTCAGCTCTTTTTTCAGCTCGGCCACTTCCACCCCGAGCTCCTCCTTCAAACCCTTAATTCGGTCAAATTCTGATTTTGTCTCCTCCATAAAAGCCTTGGTAGCATGAATAGGAAGATCTTGAGCAGTTCGGTATAAAGCCGCTCCTATGTGTGCCAGAGTAATACCACTCCGAGTAATAAATTCTAAATGACGAAGAATGGATACATCGTCGGTAGGCATGACATCATAAGGAGCAATCTGTTGGTCTATGGTGGATGAAATTATGATCATCAACAATGGCTCCAAAGCTGGTGCTCTCAAACATAAATCACATTTTGTCACAACTCCGCATAACTAACCAGCAAGTGTACTGGGTCGTCCAAGTAATACCTTACGAGAGTAAGGGACGATCCCAAAGAGATTGTTGGTATGAAGCAAGCTATGGTTATCTTGTAAATCCCAGTCAGGCGGATTTAACTAATTTAAGAGATTATTGGTTTTTCGAATAATAATAAATTAAATAGAAAATAAAGATAAAGTTACTCATGTAATCTAATGGTAGGAATTTCAGATAGGTGTATGGAGGTGTTGTGTTCCTTCTGAATCTCTGCTTTTCTACTGTCTTCCTTCAATCCTTCTTATTCCTTTCCATGGCAAGCTGTATGTAGGGCATCACCGTTGTCAATGGCTACATCTCATCCTCTCAGTGAAAATGGTCCAAATGCTTTGTTACAGCACGGCTAATCATCTGTCGGTTCTCGATCATGTTGGAATAGAATCCCTTGATTCTTTTGCGTTTGTCATCACGCCCAGCAATCATGAGTTTGAAGCTCGTCATAGTCATTCAATTCTGGAATCCTACTCGGAATACCATAGACAAGGTTAGACTTTCCGGATTCCCATGAATGCCGCAATCAATTCTAGCTTATACCACGAAGATTCTGATTAAGGAATCCAAGAGATATCGCCCGGTCTAAGGTAGAACGGAAGTGGTTGTCAGTCACGCGTTCATAGGTGAGAATGATGATGAGTGTCACGGATCATCACATTCATCAAGTTGAAGTGCAACGAATATCTTAGAACAAGAATAAGTCGAATTGAATAAAAATAGAAGTACTTGCATTAAAACTTGAGGTACAGCAGAGCTCCACACCCTTAGTCTATGGTGTGTAGAAACTCCACCGTTGAAAATACATAAGTGATGAAGGTCCAGGCATCGCCGAATGGCCAGCCCCCAAAACGTGATCACTGGCTCAAAAATACAATCCAGGATCCAGGATGAAAATACAATAGTAAAATGTCCTATTTAATAAACTAGCTACTTAGGGTTTACAGAAGTAAGTAATTAATGCAGAAATCCACTTCCGGGGCCCACTTGGTGTGTGCTTGGGCTGAGCTTGAATGTTGCACGTGCAGAGGCTTTTATTAGAGTTGAACGCCAAGTTGTAACGTGTTTCTGGCGTTCAACTCTGGTTCGTGACGTGTTTCTGGCGTTTGACTCCAGAGTGCAGCATGGAACTGGCGTTGAGCGCCAATTTCGTCATCAAATATCGAATAAAGTATGAACTATATATATTTATGGAAAGATCTGGATGTCTACGTTCCAACTCCGTTGAGAGCGCGTCATTTGGAGTTCTGTAGCTCCAGAAAATCCATTTCGAGTGCAGGGAGATCAGATTCCAACAGCATCAGCAGTCCTTTGTCAGCCTTCTTATCAGAGTTTTGCTCAGGTTCAGCCAGAAATTACCTGAAATCACAGAAAAACACAGAAACTCATTGTAAAGTCTAGAAATGTGAATTTAGCACAAAACTAATGAAATATCCCTAAAAGTAGCTAGATCCTACTAAAAACTACCTAAAAACAATGCCAAAAAGCGTATAAATTATCCGCTCATCACAACACCAACTTAAATTGTTGCTTGTCCCCAAGCAACTGAAAATCAAATAGGATAAAAGAAGAGAATATACTATAAATTCCAAAATATCAATGAATATTAATTCTAATTAGATGAGCGGGACTTGTAGCTTTTTTCTTTTGAACAGTTTTGGCATCTCACTTCATCCTTTGAAGTTTAGAATGATTGGCTCCTCTTGGAACTCAGAGTTCAGATAGTGTTAATTGATTCTCCTAGTTAAGTATGTTGAGTCTTGAACACAGCTACTTATGAGTCTTGGCCGTGGCCCTAAGCACTTTGTTTTCTAGTATTACCACCGGATACATAAATGCCACACACATAACTGGGTGAACCTTTTCAGATTGTGACTCAGCTTTGCTAGAGTCCCAAGTTAGAGGTGTCCAAAGCTCTTAAGCACACTCTTTTTGCTTTGGATCACGACTTTAACCACTCAGTCTCAAGCTTTTCTCTTGGACCTTCATGACACAAGCACATGGTTAGGAACAGCTTGATTTAGCCGCTTAGGCCTGGATTTATTTTCTTGGGCCCTCCTATCCATTGATGCTCAAAGCCTTGATCCTTTTTACCCTTGCCTTTTGGTTTTAAGGGCTATTGGCTTTTCTGCTTGCTTTTTCTTTTTCTTTCTATTTTTTTCGCCACCTTTTTTTTCGCAAGCCTTTTGCTTTTTCACTACTTTTTCTTGCTTCAAGAATCAATTTTATGATTTTTTAGATCATCAATAACATTTCTCTTATCCATCATTCTTTCATGAGCCAATAATTTTAACATTCATAAACAACAAGATAAAAAATATGCACTGTTCAAGCATTCATTCAGAGAACAAAAAGTATTGTCACCACATCAATATAATTAAACTAAATTCAAGGATAAATTTGAAATTCATGTACTTTTTGTTCTTTTGAATTAGAAACATTTTTCATTTAAGAGAGGTGAAGGATTAATGGAATTATTCATAGCTTTAAGACATAGTTACTAACTACTAATGATCATGAAGTAGAGACACAAAACATAGATAAACATATAACATAAAAACCAAAAAGCAGAGAAAATAAGAACAAGGAATGAGTCCATCTTAGTGAGGGTGGCGCCTTCTTGAAGGACCAATGGTGCTCTTTGAGCTCCTCTATGTTTCTTCCTTGCTTCTGTTGCATGATCCCTAGTGATTTTGGTGCTCCTATCCTTAGTTGCTCCCTATAATTGTGTGGAGAAAAATTTATCCCCTGAGGTATCTTAGGGATCTCTTGATTTGCAGTCAAATATTCTACCACTGAGCTATAGACCCTTTAGATGAATCTCTCCATCCCCTATGACTCGACGGTGGAAGCTTTTGTCTTTCCTTCCCTCTTTCTACAGGTTTCTGTGGCCTTAGGTGCCATCAATGGTTATGGAAAAACAAAAAGCTATACTTTTACCACACCAAACTTAAAATGTTGCTCGCCCTCGAGCAAAAGAAGAAGAATGGAAGAAGATATGGAGGATAGGGAGAGATGTGTATGTTTCGGCCATATGGGTGGGATTGGGTGGGGAAGAGATGGATGGATGTGAGTGGTGAAGGGGTGATGGGGAAGAGAGATTGAGGTGATTGGTGAAGAAGGTGAGTTGAGGTGGATGGAGATCCTGTGGGTCCACAGATCCTGAGGTGATCCTGTGGGATCCACAGATCCTGGGGTGTCAAGGATTTACATCCCTGCCCCATTAGGCATGTATAATGCCTTAGCATACAATTCTGGCGTTTAAACGCCGAAGTGATGCTCATTTTGGGCGTTCAATGCCCAATTGCAGCATGTTTCTGGCGTTGAACGCCAGTTCCATGCTTCTCCTGGCGTTCAGCGCCAGCTTTCCTCAGGGCATATTCCTGGCGTTCAAACGCCAGGATGTTGCTTGTTTCTGGCGTTCAACGCCAGATCCATGCTCTGTTCTGGCGTTGAACGCCAGCCAGATGCTCCTTACTGGCGTTTAAACGCCAGTAAGTCTTTCCTCTAGGGTGTGATTTTTCTTCTGCTGTTTTGATTCTGTTTTAATTTTTGTATTTTTTTTCGTGACTCCACATGATCATGAACCTAATAAAACATAAAATAATTGTAAAATAAAAAAATAAAATTAGATAAATAAAAATTGGGTTGCCTCCCAACAAGCGCTTCTTTAATGTCACTAGCTTGACAATGGCTCTCATGGAGCCTCACAGATGTTTAGAGCATGAGGGCCTCCCAACACCAAACTTAGAGTTTGGTTGTGGCCTCCCAACATCAAACTTAGAGTTTGATTGTGGGGGCTTTGTTTGACTCTGTATGAGAGAAGCTTACTGTGTCTCTTTTCCATGTTTACAGAAGAACACCCTTGGGTTTTAAACACAAGGTAGTCCCCATTCAATTGAAGGACTAGCTCTCCTCTGTCAACATCAATCACAGCTCCTGCTGTGGCTAGGAAAAGTCTTCCAAGGATGATGCATTCATCCTCCTCCTTCCTAGTGTCTAAGATTAGAAATCAGCAGGGATGTAAAGGCCTTCAACCTTCACTAACACGTCCTCTACCATCCATAAGCTTGTCTTACTGACTTGTCTGCCATTTCTAATGAGAATATGGCAAGTTATACCTCAATAATCCCTAGTTTCTCCATTACAGAGAGTGGCATAAGATTTATGCTTGACTGATAAACCACTATTTTATGGTTTCTTATGCTCAATTGAGTGGTTTTTATCAACTCTTTACTCACTTATTCATACAATTCGCATGTTTTACATTTTCCTTCCTGATTTTGTGCTATGATTGAAAATATGCTTCTTTGATCTTATATTTGCTTATTATTAATCCTCTCTTATTACCATTAGATGCCTTGATAGGTGTGTTAAGTGTTTTCAGATATTATAGGGTAGGAATGGCTTGGAGAATGGAAAGGAAGCATGCAAAAGTGGAAGGAATATAAGAAGTTGAAGAAGTTGTTAAGCTGTCCAGCCTGACCTCTTCGCACTCAAATGGCTATAACTTTAGCTACAGAGGTCCAAACGACACGGTTCCAGTTGCGTTGGAAAGCTAACGTCCGGGACTTCGATTTGATATATAATTTGCCATACCTGCCCCAAAGTTAGGCGACGCGAACGCGTGAATGACGCGTCCGCGTCGCATCTGCGAACCTCAATCTGCGCGGCCGCGTGGACGATGCCTCCGCGTCACTTGCCCGCGACCTGAACGTAACAGAAATTGCAGGGGGCAATTTCTGGGCTAATTTTGACCCAGTTTTTAGCCCAGAACACACAGATTAGAGGCTATAAAGTGGGGGAATGCATCCATTCATAATCATGCTCTCATAATTCATAATTTTAGTTTTAGATGTAGTTTTTAGAGAGAGAGAGGTTCTCTCCTCTCTCTTAGGATTAGGATTAGGATTAGGATTAGGATTTCATCTTCTTCAATCACATGTTCAATATTCCTTTTATATATTTTCCCAATTTAGTTTATGAACTCTTTATGTTTGGATTGATTTTCTTAATTAATGTTATTTGAGGTATTTCAGTTTATGATTGTTTTATTTATATGAATGCTTTTAATTTAGTTTAGATATTTTCTCTTTTGGCTTTGGTTAAATAATCGGTGACTCTTGAGTTATCAAACTCATTGTTGATTGAAAATTGGAATTCTTCAAGAATTAATTCGAGATCCAATAACTCCAACTTTTCCCAAGGAAAGACTGGGACTTGAGGATTCGAATTAATTCATCCACTTAACTTACCTTCATAGTTAGAGGTTAACAAAGTGGGAGAAAAATCCAATTCTCATCATAATTGATAAGGATAACTAGGATAGGACTTTCAATTCTTCATACCTTGCCAAGAGATTTTATATTGTTAATTTATTTTACTTGTCATTTAAATATACCTGTGCCCATTGCCCAAACTCCAAAACCCCAATTTACAAACTCATAACCAATAATAAGAACATACCTCCCTACAATTTCTTGAGAAGACGACCCGAGGTTTAAATACTCGGTTATCAATTTTAAAAAGGGGTTTGTTACTTGTGACAACCAAAACGTTTGTATGAAAGGACTTTTGTTGGTTTAGAAGCTATACTTGCAACGGGAATTTATTCTGAATTCTAGACCACGCAAAAGTTCTCTCATCATTGACCCCAGGTCACATAGAGCCTTGTTAAAGGTCATGGTGCCTATGGTACATGGTATTAAGAATTTGCCAAGATCTTGTCTCTTTTGAGGTAATGTTTGATGAACCCATGTATCTAGTTCACTAATGAGCAAGGGAGGTTCACCTTCCCAAGTCTTATTACCAAACAACTTGGCATTCAGCTTCATGATAACTCCTAAATATTGAGCAACTTGCTCTCCAGTTACATCTTCATCCTCTTCAAAGAAAGAATAGTCTTCAGAGATCATGAATGGCAGAAGGAGGTTTTATGGAATCTCTATGTTCTCTATATGAGCCTCAGATTCCTTTAGGTCCTCAATAGGGGACTCCTTCTTACTCAGAGGACATCCCAGAAGGTCTTCCTCACTAGGATTTTTGTCCTTTCCTCCCTCTCTGCATTCGGCCATATTGACTATATCAATGGCCTTGCACTCTCTCTTTGGATTCTCTTCTGTATTGCTTGGGAGAGTACTAGGAGGAGTTTCAGTTACTTTCTTACTCAGTTGGCCCACTTGTGCCTCCAAATTTCTGATGGAGGACCTTGTTTTACTCATGAAACTTAAAGTGGCCTTAGACAGATCAGAGACTATATTTGCTAAATTAGAGGAGCTCTGCTCAGAATTCTCTATCTGGTGCTGAGAAGATGATGGAAAAGGCTTGCTATTGCTAAACCTGTTTCTTCCACCATTATTAAAGCCTTGTTGAGGCTTTTGTTGATCCTTCCATGAGAAATTTGGATGATTTCTCCATGATGAATTATAGGTGTTTCCATAAGGTTCACCCATGTAATTTACCTATGCCATTGCAGGGTTCTCAGGATCATAAGCTTCTTCAGAAGATTGGTGCACGAAATTGCAATAACACTTTTGCAATCCCGCACAACTAACCAGCAAGTGCACTGGGTCGTCCAAGTAATACCTTGCGTGAGCAAGGGTCGATCCCACGGAGATTGTCGGCTTGAAGCAAGCTATGGTTATCTTGTAAATCTTAGTCAGGATATCAGAAGTTATCAGGATTGATTGTAAAAAGCAAAAGAACATGAATTGATTACTTGTTTTGCAGTAATGGAGAATAGGCTGAGGCTTTGGAGATGCTCCATCTTCCGAATCTCTGCTTTCCTACTGTCATCTTCATCAAACACGCAAGGCTCCTTCCATGGCAAGCTATATGTAGGGTTTCGCCGTTGTCAATGGCTACCTCCCATCCTCTCAGTGAAAATACGTCCCTGATGCTCTGTCACAACATAGGCTAATCATCTGTCGGTTCTCAATCAGACCGGAATAGAATCCAGTGATTCTTTTGGCGTCTGTCACTAACGCCCCGCCTTCAGGAGTTTGAAGCACGTCACAGTCATCCAATCATTGAGTCCTACTCAGAATACCACAGACAAGGTTTAGACCTTCCGGACTCTCTTGAATGCCGCCATCAGTTCTAGCTTATACCACGAAGATTCCGATTAAAGAACCCAAGAGATATCTACTTAATCTAAGGTAGAACAGAGGTGGTTGTCAGTCACATGTTCATAGTTGAGAATATGATGAGTGTCACGGATCATCACATTCATCCGGGTTAAGAACAAGTAGCATCTTAGGATAGAAGCAAGCATGATTGAATAAGAAACAGTAGTAACTGCATTAATCCATCAAGACACAGCAGAGCTCCTCACCCCCAACCATGGGGTTTAGAGACTCATGCTGTGGAAGGTATACAAGAAACGTGTAAAAATGTCATGAGGTCATAAGGTACCGATTACAATGTCAAAAGATCCTATAAATAGTAAACTAGTATCCTAAGGTTTACAGAAATGAGTAAATGACAGAAAATTCACTTCCGGGCCCACTTGGTGTGTGCTTGGGCTGAGCAATGAAGCAATTTCGTGTAGAGACCTTTTCTGGAGTTAAACGCCAGCTTTCATGCCAGTTTGGGCGTTTAACTCCAAGTTTTATGCCAGTTCCGGCGTTTAACGCTGGAATTTCTGATGCTGATTTGCTACGCCGGTTTGGGCCATCAATCTTGGGCAAAGTATGGACTATCATATATTGCTGGAAAGCCCAGGATGTCTACTTTCCAATGCCGTTGAGAGCGCGCCAATTGGGCTTCTGTAGCTCGAGAAAATCCACTTTGAGTGCAGGGAGGTCAGAATCCAACAGCATCTGCAGTCCTTTTCAATCTCTGGATCAGATTTTTGCTCAGAACCTTCAATTTCAGCCAGAAAATACCTGAAATCATAGAAAAACACACAAACTCATAGTAGAGTCCAGAAAAGTGAATTTTAAATAAAAACTAATAAAAATATAATAAAAACTAACTAAAAGATACTAAAAACATACTAAAAATAATGCCAAAAAGCGTACAAATTATCCGCTCATCACAACACCAAACTAAATTGTTGCTTGTCCCCAAGCAACTGAAAATCAAAATAGGATAAAAAGAAGAGAATATACTATAGACTCCAAAATATCAAGGAAACATAGTTCCAATTAGATGAGCGGGACTAGTAGCTTTTTGCCTCCGAACAGTTTTGGCATCTCACTCTATCCTTTGAAGTTCAGAATGATTGGCATCTATGAGAACTCAGAACTCAGATAGTGTTATTGATTCTCCTAGTTAAGTATGATGATTCTTGAACATAGCTAGTGTATGAGTCTTGGCTGTGGCCCAAAGCACTCTGTCTTCCAGTATTACCACCGGATACATACATGCCACAGACACATAATTGGGTGAACCTTTTTAGATTGTGACTCAGCTTTGCTAAAGTCCCCAATTAGAGGTGTCCAAGGTTCTTAAGCACACTCTTTTTGCTTTGGTTCACAACTTTATTTCTTTCTTTTTCTTTTTCTTTTCTTCTTCTCTTTTTTTTTTCGAAATTTTTTTTTCACTGCTTTTTCTTGCTTCAAGAATCATTTTTATGATTTTTCAGATCCTCAATAACAGTTCTCTTTCTCCTCATTCTTTCAAGAGCCAACAAATTTAACATTCTCAAAACATCAAATTCAAAAGACATATGCACTGTTCAAGCATTCATTCAGAAAACAAAAAGTATTGTCACCACATCAAACTAATTCAACTAGTTTCAAAGATAAATTTCGAAATCCTGTACTTCTTGTTCTTTTGTGATTAAAGCATTTTTCTTTTAAGAGAGGTGAAGGATTCATAGGACATTCATAGCTTTAAGGCATAAACTTTAATTTTATTAATTATGAATTAAGAACAAGACTCAGAAAATAAATATAAGATGAAACTAGAAATAGAAAAACAAAATAAAATAAGAAAAACGAAAAAATAGGCTCCTAATGATAGAGGTTATCACAGAGTTAGGACTCAACAACCTTGATTTTGAGAAGTGGATGCTCCCTCAGCTTGAGAGGAGAGCTTTTGGCGTTTCAATTCTTGGATTTCACGCCCCTGCTTCTCTTGTTCCTTCAGCAATTTGCAGATCATGCAGTTTTGATTCTGCTGTTCTTCCTTCAGTTGCTCCATAGTCTCTTGCAACTTGTTAATGGATGCTTCTAGGCTGGCCCAGTAGCCAATTTCAGGGAATTCAGGGAGGAACTCATGCGCCCTCCTCTTGATAGAGTTGTCTTGCACTTGTCCTTCCATTGACTTCTTGGTGATTGGATGTTCAATGGGTATGAACTCATCTACTCCCATCTTTACCCAGCCTCTTTACAGAGCAAGGAGATCAAGCTTGGGTAAGCCAATTTGGCTTCAGTGGAATTCTTGTTTGCAATTGTGTAGATCTCACAAGCAATCACATGATGCACCTCCACTGCTTTTTCAAGCATAATGCAATGAATCATCACTGCTCTCTTGATAGTAGCCTCAGAACGGTTGCTAGTGGGCAATATGGAGCGCCCAATGAAGTCTAGCCATCCTCTTGCAATTGGTTTGAGGTCTCCCCTCTTGAGTTGGTTTGGGACACCCTTAGAATTGGTTATCCACTTAGTTCCAGGGAGGCATATGTCCTCTAGAACTTGATCCAACCCTTTATCTACTCTCACCATCCTCCTATTAAAGGAGTCAGGATCATCTTGTAGTTGAGGCAACTTGAAGATTTCTCTTATTTTGTCCAGATGGAAGTATATAACTTTCCCTCTGACCATGGTTCTATAGGTATGGTAAGCGGTTCCAGTCATTCTCTGCTTATCTGTCAGCCACAGATTTGAGTAGAATTCCTGAACCATGTTCCTTCCAACCTTGTCTCAGGATTGGTTAGAACTTCCCAACCTCTGTTTCGAATTTGCTCTTGGATCCCCGGATATTCATCTTCTTTCAGATCAAATTTTACTTCCGGGATCACTGACCTCAGACCCATTATTTTGTGATAATGGTCTTCATGTTCTTTGGTTAAGAACTTCTCTTGATTCCAAAGATTCTTTGGATTAGTCTCTTTCTTTCCTCTTAAATTGGTTTGTTTTCCCTTAGGAGCCATGATCTTGATGAATCTTGGCTTAGTGATCACGGAAAAGCACACCAAACTTAGAGGTTTGCTTGTCCTCAAGCAAAAGAAAAGAGAGAAGAGAGGGGGAGGAAGAGGAAATTCGAATGGTGTGATGGAATGAGAGAGCCAAACGTGTATTTATAAGGTGGGGAGGGGAGTTTTCGAAAAAGAAGAGAGAAATTTGAAAGGAGATTTGAGAAGATATGGAAAGAAATTGAGAAAAGGGTGAAATTTTTGAACAATGTTTGTAATTGATTTGAAATAAATTTGAAGAATGGTTTTGATTTTTGAAGATTTGAAAGTGAATGATGAATGATTGAAGTGTGATTTTGTAGAAAAGTATGGGTGAGAAAAGGAAAGTTTGAAAAAAATTGATTTGAAAACAAAATTGTGGTCCCCCCACCAAGCTGGCGTTTAAACGCCCAGAATGGCACCCATTCTGGCGTTTAACGCCCATTTGTAGCCCTTTTTGGGCGTTTAACGCCCAGCCAGGTGCCCTGGCTGGCGTTAAACGCCAGAATTCCTTTGTCACTGGGCGTTTTTCAGAACGCCCAGGATGCTGCACACCTGGCGTTAAACGCCCAGAATGGTGCCCATTCTGGCGTTTAACGCCCAAATGGCACCATTCCTGGCGTTAACGCCCAGAATGGTACCCATTCTGGCGTTTAACGCCCAAAATGCCCCTTACTGGCGTTTTTTCGCCAGTAAGCTCATTTTCTCTGCTTTTTGAGCTGAATCCTTCTGTAACTCTGTGAATTCCTTCATTTTTGATACTTGCCTTTGTAAGAACTAATCATATACTCTACTAATGACTGGGTTGCCTCCCAGCAAGCGCTTCTTTACTGTCTTTAGCTGGACTTCTGCTAAGAATCACTCAAGTCTCAGTCTTGAGCATTCCTGCTCAAAATTGCTTTCAAGATAATGCTTGATTCTCTGTCCATTAACAATGAACTTTCTGTCTGAATCAATATCCTGAAGCTCAACATATCCATATGGTGACACTCCTGTAATCACATACGGACCCCTCCATCGGGATTTGAGTTTTCCTGGAAACAATTTGAGCCTGGAGTTGAAGAGCAGAACTTTTTGTCCTGGCTCAAAGACTCTGGTTGACAATCTCTTGTCATGCCACTTCTTTGCCTTTTCCTTATAAATTTTTGCATTTTCAAAGGCATTGAGTCTGAACTCCTCTAGCTCATTTAGCTGGAGCAGTCTTTTCTCACCAGCTAACTGAGCATCCATGTTTAGGAATCTGGTTGCCCAATAGGCTTTATGTTCCAGTTCCACAGGCAAATGACAGGCCTTCCCATACACCAGTTGGTATGGAGAGGTTCCTATAGGAGTCTTGAATGCTGTTCTGTATGCCCACAGAGCATCATCCAAGCTCTTTGCCCAATCCTTTCTTCGGGCCATCACAGTTCGTTCTAGGATTCTTTTTAGCTCTCTGTTAGAGACTTCTGCTTGCCCATTTGTCTGTGGATGATACGGAGTTGCCACTTTATGGCTGATTCCATATCTAACCATAGCAGAGTATAGCTGTTTGTTGCAGAAATGAGAGCCCCCATCACTGATTAGTATTCTGGCAACACCAAATCTGCTGAAGATATTTTTCTGGAGGAACTTTAGCACGGTCTTGGTATCATTAGTGGGTGTAGCAATTGCTTCTACCCACTTAGATACATAGTCTACTGCCACCAGAATGTAAGTGTTTGAGTATGATGGTGGGAATGGCCCCATGAAGTCAATTCCCCATACATCAAACAATTCTATCTCTAATATCCCTTGTTGAGGCATGGCATATCCGTGAGGCAGGTTACCAGCTCTTTGGCAACTGTCACAGTTACGCACAAACTCTCGGGAATCTTTATAGAGAGTAGGCCAGTAGAAGCCACACTGGAGGACTTTAGTGGCTGTTCGCTCACTTCCAAAATGTCCTCCATATTGTGATCCATGGCAGTGCCATAGGATCCTTTGTGCTTCTTCTCTGGGTACGCATCTGCGGATCACTCCGTCAGCACATCTCTTAAAGAGATATGGTTCATCCCAGAGGTAGTACTTGGCATCTGAAATTAATTTCTTTCTTTGCACATTGTTGTACTCCTTGGGTATGAACCTCACAGCTTTATAGTTTGCCATATCTGCAAACCATGGAGCTTCCTGAATGGCAAAGAGTTGCTCATCTGGGAAAGTCTCAGAGATCCCAGTAGAAGGGAGGGACGCCCCAGCTACTGGTTCTATTCGGGACAGATGATCAGCCACTTGGTTTTCTGTCCCTTTTCTGTCTCTTATTTCTATATCAAACTCTTGCAGAAGCAACACCCATCTGATAAGCCTGGGTTTTGAATCCTGCTTTGTGAGTAAGTATTTAAGAGCAGCATGGTCAGTGTACACAATCACCTTTGATCCCACTAGGTAGGATCTAAACTTGTCAATGGCATAAACCACTGCAAGTAACTCTTTCTCTGTGGTTGTGTAGTTCTTTTGTGCGTCATTTAGAACACGGCTGGCATAATAAATGACGTGCAAAAGCTTGTTATGCCTCTGTCCCAACACTGCACCAATGGCATGATCACTGGCATCACACATTAATTCAAATGGCAATGTCCAATCTGGTGCAGAGATAACTGGTGCTGTGACCAGCTTAGCTTTCAGGGTCTCAAATGCCTGCAGGCACTCATTATCAAAGATAAATGGAGTGTCAGCAGCTAGCAGATTACTTAGAGGTTTAGCAATTTTTGAAAAATCCTTTATAAACCTTCTGTAGAATCCTGCATGACCAAGAAAGCTTCTGATTGCCTTAACATTGGCAGGTGGTGGTAATTTTTCAATTACTTCTACCTTTGCCTTATCTACCTCTATTCCCCTGCTTGAAATTTTGTGCCCAAGGACAATTCCTTCAGTCACCATAAAGTGACATTTCTCCCAGTTCAAAACCAGGTTAGTCTCTTGGCATCTTTTCAGGACAAGTGATAGGTGGTTAAGACAGGAGCTGAATGAGTCTCCATATACTGAAAAGTCATCCATGAAGACTTCCAGAAATTTCTCTACCATATCTGAGAAGATAGAGAGCATGCACCTTTGAAAGGTTGCAGGTGCATTGCACAGACCAAAAGGCATCCTCCTGTAGGCAAACACGCCAGAAGGACAAGTAAATGCTGTTTTCTCTTGGTCCTGGGGATCTACTGCAATTTGGTTGTAGCCTGAATAGCCATCCAAAAAGCAGTAATAATCATGACCAGCTAGTCTTTCTAGCATTTGGTCTATGAATGGTAAAGGAAAATGATCCTTTCTGGTGGCTGTATTGAGTCTTCTGTAGTCAATACACATACGCCACCCTGTGACTGTCCTTGTAGGAACCAGTTCATTTTTTTCATTATGAACCACTGTCATGCCTCCCTTTTTAGGAACAACTTGGACAGGGCTCACCTAGGGGCTGTCAGAAATAGGATAAATAATCCCAGCCTCTAGTAATTTAGTGACCTCTTTCTGCACCACCTCCTTCATGGCTGGATTTAGCCGCCTCTGTGGTTGGACCACTGGTTTGGCATTATCCTCCAATAGGATCTTGTGCATGCATCTAGCTGGGCTAATGCCCTTAAGATCACTTATGGACCACCCAAGAGCTGTCTTGTGCGTCCTTAGCACTTGAATCAGTGCTTCCTCTTCCTGTGGGTCTAAAGCAGAGCTTATAATCACTGGAAAAGTGTCACCCTCTCCTAGAAATGCATATTTCAGAGATGGTGGTAGAGGTTTGAGTTCAGGTTTGGGAGGTTTATCCTCCTCCTGAGGAATTTTCGAAAATTCCTTTACTTCCTCTAGTTCTTCTTGATCAGGTTGAGCATCTTTGAAGATGTCCTCAAGCTCTGATTCTAGGCTTTCAGTCATATTGATCTCTTCTACCAGAGAGTCAATAATGTCAGCGCCCATGCAGTCATCTGGTGTGTCTGGGTGCTGCATTGCTTTCACAGCATTCAACTTGAACTCATCCTCATTGACTCTCAGGGTCACTTCCCCTTTTTGTACATCAATGAGAGTTCGTCCAGTTGCTAGGAATGGTCTTCCTAGAATGAGAGTTGCACTTTTGTGCTCTTCCATTTCCAGCACCACAAAGTCAGTGGGAAAGGCAAATGGCCCAACCTTGACAATCATGTCCTCTATTATGCCTGATGGGTGTTTAATGGAGCCATCAGCAAGTTGGAGGCATATCCTGGTTGGTTTGACTTCTCCAGCCAACCCAAGCTTTCTGATAGTGGATGCAGGTATTAGATTGATGCTTGCTCCAAGATCACATAGGGCTGTCTTGGTGCAAGCTCCTTCTAATGTGCATGGTATTATAAAGCTTCCAGGATCTTGAAGCTTTTCTGGTAAGCTTTTTAGTATGACTGCACTGCATTCTTCAGTGAGAAACACTTTTTCAGTTTCTCTCCAATCCTTCTTATGACTTAAGACCTCTTTCATGAACTTAGCATAAGAAGGTATTTGCTCAAGTGCCTCTGCAAACGGAATCTTTATTTCAAGAGTCCTTAGATAGTCTGCAAAGCGGGCAAATTGCTTATCCTGTTCCGCTTTGTGGAGTTTCTGAGGATAAGGCATCTTGGCTTGATATTCCTCAACCTTAGATGCTGCAGGTTTATTCCTTACAGAAGTGGTTGAAGAAGCCTTGTTAGAGGGATAATTATCAGCACTCTCAGGTGTCTGATCCTCCTTGGGCGTTTGAACGCCAGGAATGGGTGAAGATTGGGCGTTAAACGCCAACTTCTCCCCCTTTTCTGGCGTTTGAACGCCAGAACTGGGCAAGGAATGGGCGTTTAACGCCAACTTTCCTTCCCTTTCTGGCGTTTGAACGCCAATAATGTTCCTCTCTGGGCTCTTGTTGTCCTCAGAGGGATTTTGAACAGTGGTTTGGTTATCCTCTGTCAATTGTTCTTTGTTTGCCTTCTTGCTCCTTTGAGCAGTGGTGTTCAGTGTTTTCCCACTCCTTAGTCGAACTGCTTGACATCCTTCTGTTATCTGTTTAGTTATTTGCTGTTTTGCTTGATTCAACTGCAGTTCTATGTTCTTGTTAGCAACTTTAGTATCATGGAGCATTTCTTTAAATTCTGCTAACTGTTCTGTCATCAGGAGCAATTGTTGATTAAGCTCATTCATCTGTTCTTGAGGATTAGGATCAGTGACTAATGCCATGACCTCCTCTTTTGGAACGAACTCACTGCTAGAATATAAGTATTGGTTTCTAGCAACAGTGTCTATAAGCTCTTGAGCTTCTTCAATTGTCTTCCTCATGTGTATAGATCCACCAGCTGAGTGGTCTAAAGACATCTGAGCTTTTTCTGTGAGCCCATAGTAGAAGATGTCTAACTGTACCCACTCTGAAAACATTTCAGAGGGGCATTTTCTAAGCATACCTCTATATCTCTCCCAGGCATTATAAAGGGATTCATTATCCTCTTGTTTAAAGCCTTGGATGTCCAGCCTTAGCTGTGTCATCCTCTTTGGAGGGTAGAAATGATTCAGGAATTTGTCTGATAACTGTTTCCACGTCTTTATGCTTGCTGTAGGTTGGTTATTCAACCACCTTTTAGCTTGATCTTTTACAGCAAATGGAAACAGTAATAGTCTGTAGACATCCTGATCTACCTCTTTATCATGTACTGTGTCAGCAATTTGTAAGAACTGTGCCAGAAACTCAGTAGGTTCTTCCTGTGGAAGACCGGAATACTGGCAATTTTGCTGCACTATGATAATGAGTTGAGGGTTTAGCTCAAAGCTGCTTGCTTTGATGGGAGGTATACAGATGCTACTCCCATATGCAGCTGTAATGGGGTTAGCATATGACCCCAGAGTCCTCTTGGACTGATTAATTCCACTTGAGTCCATAATGGACAAAAGGGAAATGATAATGATTGCAAAGAGATAAATTTTGTTTTTTTTTTAGATAACCGAAAAAATAAAAATAAAATAAAACAAAAGGAAAATAAAGCAAAAAAAATTCGAAAATCAAAAAGAAAAATAAGATCAAAGCAAATTGAGAACTGAATCAATTAGTTAATTAAAAAGATTTTTGAAAACAGCAATTAAAGAGATATGATTGGAAAGTTTTTATGAAAAAGATTTGATTTTTAAAAAGAGGAAAGAGAAAAACAACAAAAAGACACCAAACTTAAAATTTTTAGAAAATCAAACACTAATTTTCGAAAATTTTAAAGGAAAAACACAAAGAGGACACCAAACTTAGAATTTTTATGAATCAAAAAGGGACTAAAAACATGTAATTTCGAAAAACTAAAAGGAAAACAAAAGCATGCAATGGACACCAAATTTAGAATATGACACTAGACTCAACTAAAAGACTCTAAACCAATAAAAATAAACAGTCCTAATCTAAGCAACAAGATAAGCCGTCAGTTGTCCAAACTCGAACAATCCCCGGCAACGGCGCCAAAAACTTGGTGCACGAAATTGCAATAACACTTTTGCAATCCCGCACAACTAACCAGCAAGTGCACTGGGTCGTCCAAGTAATACCTTGCGTGAGCAAGGGTCGATCCCACGGAGATTGTCGGCTTGAAGCAAGCTATGGTTATCTTGTAAATCTTAGTCAGGATATCAGAAGTTATCAGGATTGATTGTAAAAAGCAAAAGAACATGAATTGATTACTTGTTTTGCAGTAATGGAGAATAGGCTGAGGCTTTGGAGATGCTCCATCTTCCGAATCTCTGCTTTCCTACTGTCATCTTCATCAAACACGCAAGGCTCCTTCCATGGCAAGCTATATGTAGGGTTTCGCCGTTGTCAATGGCTACCTCCCATCCTCTCAGTGAAAATACGTCCCTGATGCTCTGTCACAGCATAGGCTAATCATCTGTCGGTTCTCAATCAGACCGGAATAGAATCCAGTGATTCTTTTGGCGTCTGTCACTAACGCCCCGCCTTCAGGAGTTTGAAGCACGTCACAGTCATCCAATCATTGATTCCTACTCAGAATACCACAGACAAGGTTTAGACCTTCCGGACTCTCTTGAATGCCGCCATCAGTTCTAGCTTATACCACGAAGATTCCGATTAAAGAACCCAAGAGATATCTACTTAATCTAAGGTAGAACAGAGGTGGTTGTCAGTCACATGTTCATAGTTGAGAATATGATGAGTGTCACGGATCATCACATTCATCCGGGTTAAGAACAAGTAGTATCTTAGGATAGAAGCAAGCATGATTGAATAAGAAACAGTAGTAACTGCATTAATCCATCAAGACACAGCAGAGCTCCTCACCCCCAACCATGGGGTTTAGAGACTCATGCTGTGGAAGGTATACAAGAAACGTGTAAAAATGTCATGAGGTCATAAGGTACCGATTACAATGTCAAAAGATCCTATAAATAGTAAACTAGTATCCTAAGGTTTACAGAAATGAGTAAATGACAGAAAAATCCACTTCCGGGCCCACTTGGTGTGTGCTTGGGCTGAGCAATGAAGCAATTTCGTGTAGAGACCTTTTCTGGAGTTAAACGCCAGCTTTCATGCCAGTTTGGGCGTTTAACTCCAAGTTTTATGCCAGTTCCGGCGTTTAACGCTGGAATTTCTGATGCTGATTTTCTACGCCGGTTTGGGCCATCAAATCTTGGGCAAAGTATGGACTATCATATATTGCTGGAAAGCCCAGGATGTCTACTTTCCAATGCCGTTGAGAGCGCGCCAATTGGGCTTCTGTAGCTCCAGAAAATCCACTTCGAGTGCAGGGAGGTCAGAATCCAACAGCATCTGCAGTCCTTTTCAGTCTCTGGATCAGATTTTTGCTCAGAACCTTCAATTTCAGCCAGAAAATACCTGAAATCATAGAAAAACACACAAACTCATAGTAGAGTCCAGAAAAGTGAATTTTAAATAAAAACTAATAAAAATATAATAAAAACTAACTAAAAGATACTAAAAACATACTAAAAACAATGCCAAAAAGCGTACAAATTATCCGCTCATCAAAGATGCCTCTTTAGTACTGTTGGATGCATTTTGCCATCCATTCAGACTTTGAGAAATTATGTTGACTTGCTGAGTCAACACTTTGTTCTGAGCCAATATGGCATTCAGAGCATCAATTTCAAGAACTCCCTTCCTCTGAGGCATCCCATTATTCACGGAATTCCTCTCAGAAGTGTACATGAATTGGTTATTTGCAACCATGTCAATAAGTTCTTGAGCTTCTGCAGGCGTTTTCTTTAGGTGAATGGATCCACTTGCAGAATGGTCCAATGACATTTTGAAAAACTCAGATAGACCATAATAGAATATATCTAATATGGTCCATTCTGAAAACATGTCAGAAGGACACTTTTTGGTCATCTGCTTGTATCTTTCCCAAGCTTCATAGAGGAATTCACCGTCTTTTTGCTTGAAGGTCTGAACATCCATTCTAAGCTTGCTCAGCTTTTGAGGAGGAAAGAATTTATCCAAGAAGGCCGTGACCAGCTTATTCCAGGAGTCCAGGCTATCTTTAGGTTGTGAGTCCAACCATGTTCTAGCTCAGTCTCTTACAGCAAAAGGGAAAAGCATGAGCCTGTAGTCTTCAGGATCTACTTCATTCGTCTTAACAGTCTCACAAATCTACAAGAACTCAGTTAAAAACTGGTAAGGATCTTCAGATGGAAGTCCATGAAACTTGTAGTTCTGTTGCATTAAAGTAACTAATTGAGGTTTCAGCTCAAAATTGTTTGCTCCAATGGCAGGAATTGAGATGCTTCTTCCATTAAACTTGGGCGTGGGTTTAGTATAATCACCAAGCATTCTCCTTGCATTATTGTTGTTGGGTTTGGCTGCCATCTCCTTCTCTTGTTCGAAAATTTCAGAAAGGTTGCCTCTGGATTGTTGTAATTTAGCTTCTCTTAGTTTCCTCTTCAGAGTCCTTTCAGGTTCAGGATCAACTTCAACAAGAGTGTTTTTTTCCTTGTTCCTGCTCATATGAAAGAGAAGAGAACAAGAAAAGAAGAGGAATTCTCTATGTCACAGTAAAGAGGATCCTTATTATTAGTAGAAGAAGAAAAGAATAAAGAAAGGAGAATCTAAACACAAGGGTAAGGATAGAGGTAGTGATTGGAGATGAAGAGAGGTGAAGAGAAGTGTTAGTAAATGAATAAATAAATATAAGAAGATGAGAGAGAAAATTCGAAAATTAATTTTGAAAAGGAGTTAATGATTTTCGAAAATTAAAGGTGAGATAGAATTAAAATTAAAATTTAAAACAATTAGTTAATTTAAAAAGAATTTTGAAAAAGGGATGAGATATTTTCGAAAATTAGAGAGGAAAAAGTAATTAGGCGGTTTTGAAAAAGATAAGAAACTTCAAATTTTTGTATCAATCATATTAATTGTTAGTAAAGCAAAAATTTTTTTGAAATAAAGATAAGAAAAAGATTTTTTAAAATTCAATTTAAAAAAATTTCGAAAAATAGTAAAAAAAATGAAAAAGATTTGATTTTTGAAAAAGTTTTGAAAGATAAAAATTTTTTAAAATTGAAAATTTGACTTGACTTACAAGAAACAACTAATTTTAAAATTTTTTGACTAAGTCAACTCAATTTTCGAAAATTATGAGAAAATTAAGGAAAAGATATTTTTTTGATTTTTTGAATTTTTAATGATGAGAGAGAAAAACATAAAAATGACCCAGAACAAAAAATTTTGGATCAAAACACAAGATGCATGCAAGAACACTATGAATGTCAAGATGAACACCAAGAACACTTTGAAGATCATGATGAACACAAGAACATATTTTTGAAAAATTATTGATGCAAAGAAAACATTCAAGACACCAAACTTAGAAATCTTTAATGCATGGACACTAACAAACAAAAAAATGCATATGAAAAACAACAAAAGATACAAAACAAGAAAACATCAAGATCAAACAAGAAGACTTATCAAGAACAACTTGAAGATCATGAAGAACACTATGAATGCATGAATTTTTGAAAAATGCAAGAGATTTTTAAAGCATGCAATTGACACCAAACTTAAAAATTGACTCAAAACTCAAACAAGAAACACATTATTTTTTTTTTATGATTTTATGATTTTTTGTGTATTTTATTTTATTATTTTTTTCGAAAATAATTTTTGGGAAAAAAGAAAATAAAGACAAATTTTTGAAAGATTTTTGAAATTTTTTTTTCAAAAGAAAATAAAAAGAAAATTACCTAATCTAAGCAACAAGATGAACCGTCAGTTGTCCATACTCGAACAATCCCTGGCAACGGCGCCAAAAATTTGGTGGATGAAATTGTGATCATCAACAATGGCTCCAAAGACTTGGTGCTCTCAAACATAAATCACACTTTGTCACAACTCCGCACAACTAACCAGCAAGTGTACTGGGTCGTCCAAGTAATACCTTACATGAGTAAGGGTCGATCCCACATAAATTGTTGGTATGAAGCAAGCTATGGTCATCTTGTAAATCCCAGTCAGGCGGATTTAACTAATTTAAGAGATTATTGGTTTTTCGAATAATAATAATAAATTAAATAGAAAATAAAGATAAATTTACTCATGTAATCCAACGGTAGGAATTTCAGATAGGTGTATGGAGATGCTGTGTTCCTTCTGAATCTTTACTTTTCTACTGTCTTCCTTCAATCCTTCTTATTCCTTTCCATGGTAAGCTGTATGTAGGGCATCACCGTTTCAATGGCTACATCCCATCCTCTCAGTGAAAATGGTCCAAATGCTCTGTCACAGCACGACTAATCATCTGTCGGTTCTCGATCATGTTGGAATAGAATCCCTTGATTCATTTGCATTTGTCATCACGCCCAGCAATCACGAGTTTGAAGCTCGTCACAGTCATTCAATTCCGGAATCCTACTGGGAATACCACAGACAAGGTTAGACTTTCCGGATTCCCATGAATGCCGCCATCAATTCTAGCTTATACCACGAAGATTCTGATTAAGGAATACAAGAGATATGCGCCCGGTCTAAGGTAGAACGGAAGTGGTTGTCAGTCACGCGTTCATAGGTGAGAATGATGATGAGTGTCATGGATCATCACATTCATCAAGTTGAAGTGCAACGAATATCTTAGAACAAGAATAAGTCGAATTGAATAAAAATAGAAGTACTTGCATTAAAACTCGAGGTACAGCAGAGCTCCACACCCTTAATCTATGGTGTGGAGAAACTTCACTGTTGAAAATACATAAGTGATGAAGGTCCAGGCATGGCCGAATGGCCAGCCTCCAAAACGTGATCACTGGCTCAAAAAATACAATCCAGGATCCAGGATGAAAATACAATAGTAAAATGTCCTATTTATAATAAACTAGCTACTTAGGGTTTACATAAGTAAGTAATTGATGCAGAAATCTACTTCCGGGGCCCACTTGGTGTGTGCTTGGGCTGAGCTTGAATGTTACACGTGCAGAGGCTTTTATTGGAGTTGAACGCCAAGTTGTAACGTGTTTCTGGCGTTCAACTCTGGTTCGTGACGTGTTTCTGGCATTTGACTCCAAAATGCAGCATGGAACTGGCGTTGAGCGCCAATTTACGTCGTCAAATCTCGAATAAAGTATGGACTATTATATGTTGCTGGAAAGCTCTGGATGTCTACTTTCCAACGCCGTTGAGAGCGCGCTATTTGAAGTTTTGTAGCTCTAAAAAATCCATTTCGAGTGCAGGGAGGTCAGATTCCAACAGCATCAGCAGTCCTTTGTCAGCCTTCTTATCAGAGTTTTGCTCAGGTCCCTCAATTTCAGCCAGAAATTATCGGAAATCATAGAAAAACACACAAACTCATAGTAAAGTCTAGAAATGTGAATTTAGCATAAAAAATAATGAAAACATCCCTAAAAGTAGCAAGATCCTACTAAAAACTACCTAAAAATAATGCCAAAAAGCGTATAAATTATCCGCTCATTAGCCTTCAAACCCAACCGCATCAAAATCCGGAGCACCAAGATTAAATTTCTCGACAGTCTGAGGTCTTTTTGGAGGAGGAGCAACTGGAGGAGCAGAGGTACCCACTGAAGACGAAGGCGGGTCAACCAAACGAACCCGGGGAGTCGGGATCATCCTCCTCGGCCCAGGAGAGCTTGGGACAGACGGCTTCGACAAAACTTGGGAGGACCTTTGCCCGGTCACTTTGGCCGGGACGTTCTGAGCCGCAGTAGCCTTCCTCGCCTTCTTAAAGGCCTTCAGTGAGTCATTATTCTTCGACATCTCTGAAAAATAAGAAAAATACAAACGACTTATGAATATCCAGAAAGGAAAGCAAAAAACAAATGACATGGGAGTACAGTTTGTAAAATACCCAGCTGTTCCGAGGGTTACCTGAAACTGTAGGTCGATCTCGGTCGAGATCTTCTGTGTTGGTCGGAGCCGACGTGTCCGGCAGGTGTATAGCGGCCGGAGCTGGTGTGTCTGACTTGTGGAACTGAAAGTGCTGCTGATCCTTCGTCCCCGGAGGGTGGGGGGTACCTGCAAGGGACTCCGATGCTTAAGTTAGCAAGGGTATTAAGCAGGTATTGAGTAGGATCAGAATATGAGTTATACCTGGGTGCTCCAGTGTATTTATAATGGTGAGATGTGGCCTCCTGTGGATAAGATAAGTTAGTTATCTTATCTTATCTTTATCTTATCTTCAAGTGAGGTCATCTTATCTTCAAGGGAACCGCCCTTCTCTTGTAGGCTTGGGCTGCCTTAGGATCTGGGGCGTGTTCCTCTATTTGGGCCCTTTATTTGGGCTTTCTCGTGGCTTGGCCGAGCTCTTTGAGAAGAGGTCGGATTGTCCTGACCTGAAGAGGTCGGTCGCTTTGTCTGTAGAACATCCCGGGTCGGACAACTCGACCCAGGATATGAACAGTGCCCCTGCTTGAGTTCGGTCTTCTTTTTGAGATCGAGTCCTTGACCTCGGTCTTTCCTTGGTGAAGCCGAACTCAAGCATTTTGTCGACTCCTTTGTAGCAGCTTTGAATGTAGAATGTTTCTTCTAAAAGACGCGCGCTTTTATATCGGCGCTTTTTTTTTTTGGGAACGTGCGAGGGTTTAATGCCTTCTTTAATTTGAGCATTAATTGTCCCGTTTCCCTTTAGCTCTTTACTTTGATTTTGAAAACCCAGAAACAGTTTCTCTCCTTTAGCCTTTTCGTAACTTCTTTTCTCTGCTCTCTTTGCTTTCTGTTCTTTCGTTTGCGCTTCTGCTTTCTCTTGGAGTTTTTGTTGTTTTCGTGTTTTTTCTTCTGCGATATTGCTCTTGTTCGCGTTTTTGCTTGTGAAAGGGCGTCCCAGATTTCGTCTCCATCTTCAATTTCTTTGAAGCTTGCCGTTCTTTTCCAAGTAAGTACTGGCTTTCTTGTAGCTTCGTTTTCAATTTTTGGTGAAGCTTTGATTTTGCATGTTTGAAAGTTTGAATCTTTTCAAGGTCTTGTATTTGCTTGTCACTGTAACATATTTTTCCTGTCTTTCTTTTATGCATTCTCTTGGCTTTTCCATTGAGGCTTTCTAGGGTTTTATTGTCGCTTGTGGTTTTTTCCTGCCTGATACTTGATAAAAATCTGCGTCTGTTCCTCGCTTTGTTTGGAGATTTGCTTTTTTGTCTGATCTTGAAAAAGATTGCATCTTTAATGGTCTCTGCTTGGCGTGTTTGGTAGAATGTAAAGATTTGTTGTATTTCTCTTTGAAGAAAGGTGTTTGCTGTTTTTTGAATTTCTTTTTGAGACATGCTGGGATGTAAGCTTGTAGATTAATTTCTGGAAACCTTGCTTTGTTACTACCTCCAAAGGATGCCCCAGGATTTTGGTTTGAGTCTTAGGGTTTTCCTTTTCTTTGTTTCATCGCCTGAGAAGTATTGACCGAGTTGTTTTCTCCCTTTGTCCGAGATGTTTGTGGTAACCCCATCTTCTTTTCTTACTTGTAGGGTTAGTTGACCTCATGTCTTCTCGCAATAACATTGTAGAGATGTCTTCCAGAGTTCCCGAGGGGATGTCCGATTGGCTGGACTCCCTTGTTTTGTTGTGTGTTTCTATTGTGGATGCTGAGTTTTGCACAGAGCTGAGGAAGTGCCATAGGATTTGTGGTTACAATGCCCGTGAGGGAGATTACGAGCTTGTTGCTCCTGATTCTGATGAGAGAGTTTGTTTTCCGACTTCCATTGAGAGGGAGCGTCCCTTCTTCTATGCCTATGAATACTTCTTCAGCCAGTTGAACGTTACTTTTCCTTTTACTGCTTTCGAGACCGACCTGTTGTGGTCGTGTAATATTGCCCCATCCCAGCTTCACCCCAATTCCTGGGGTTTTATTAAAAATTTTCAACTTCTTTGCCGTGAATTAGATGTAACACCTTCCCATACTCTTTTCCTTTATTTGTTTGTTTCTGCCAAGCCTGGCGGTTCTTCAAAAAAGAAAGCTTCCTGGGTTTCCTTCAGGTCCGCCCAGGGCCACAAAGTTTTTGCTATGTATGATGAGTCCTTTAAGGACTTCAAGAATTACTTCTTTAAGGTTCGTGCTGTCGAGGGGGCCTGCCCCTTTTTTCTTGATGAAAATGATAAGCCTTCTTTCCCTCTAGAGTGACAGAGGGATGTGAGAGTGTCTCGCTATACCTGGGAGATGCTTGATGATGTTGAGCGTGCCTTTGTTGTTGTTCTTGAGGATCTATGGGGGAAACCACCCCATCTTGATACAAAAAGGTTTTTGAATGACCCGTCCTTGGTTCGGACTGTTTTGGGTACTTGTCTGACTTGTCTCTTATACTTGTTTCTTAATTTTTTCTTTCCTCTTGTTGTGACCGTAACTCTTTGCTGTGGCTAATTCTGTATTTACAGAGATGTCAAAGAACAACGACTCCACGAAGGCCTTTAAAAAGGCAAAGAAGGCAACTGCTGCTCTGAACATCTCGGCCAAAGTGGCCGGCGAGGAATCTTCTCAGGTCCCAGTGAAGCCTCCTGTGCCGAGTTCTCTCGGGCCGAGGAAAGCAATTCCTATTCCTCGGTTTCGTCAGGTCGATCCTCCACAGACTTCTGCCGTTGCTTCTGGTGTTCCTTCCTTAAAAAAGCAAAAAACATCCGAGCCCTTTAACCTGGATACCACGGATTTTGATGCTATTGAGTTTGTTGACCAGCAAATTATCCCCTATGGTGGGCTTTCCATGGACAACGTGTCTCTTCTTCAGCATCTGGATTTTATCACCAAAAGTAGTGTGAAAATGGCTCAGATGGGTGCGGCTATTTTCCGAACAGTTCAGGGGATCCCGATTCATGCCACAAAATCCTTCATGGAGGAGGCCAAGTCAGAATTTGATCGGATCAAGGGTCTGAAGGATGAGTTGGAGGTGAAGTTGGCGAAGGTGGAGAAGGAGCTGGAGGGTGAGAAGGCCAGCTCTATTGCCCTGGCTGCTTCTTTGAAGTTGGCTGAGGACATGGCCCTGAAGCATAAGGATAGCTATGTCTCAGCTTATAGGGAATTAATGCATCTCCGGGATGATTTGGAAACTGCTCGGGTTAATTATGCCGAGCTTCAGGGTCATCTTGTGGGCAGCGTCAATGCTGCCTCCAAGAACCTGATGGAGCAGTTCCGGATTGTTGCTCCTGATGCCGACTTGACTCTCGTCAGCCTGGACAATATTGTGAGGGATGGTAAGATTGTCCCTGATGACCAGGATAATGATGATGCTGACCCTCCCCCAGTGTCGACCTCCTCGGTTCCTCCCGTGACGTTCGATCTGGATTGCCAGATTCTAATCCGGGATGATGAAACTGTAGATGCTGTGCCTATTCAGACTTGCCCTCCTTCTCCCCGTACTGATGCTGCTGGGAAGGCTCCAGATCTTAGTTGACCTCCTTTTTTAAGTATTTGTGTAAATAGCCCGGTTTGTGGGCTTTGAACTCTTTTTTTGTAAATGATGCTTTGTCGACTATTGATACTTAAGTTGCTATTTTAGCAACTTTATTTTGAAAAACAAAATGGTTTCTCTGGCTCTTGCGGTTGGCTTTCAAGCGACCTGTTGAGTCTTTGTTTTATGATAACTGTGATATACTTGCTTGCAGCTTTCTTTATCATTTACCTGGGATTTTCAGAGTTGTTTTTTATCCATCCTCTTTTGATCGCTTTTGTGGCGAGGTCAAGGTCTATCGGGTCGAATTATCTCCCCTCTGTTGGTTGATCTTCTCAATTGATCTTTTCGAGCAACCCCTTGGGATTACTTTTTATAACTTTTTGTAGCTTCAGTCCGATTTCTTCATGTCGGTTCCTGTTTCGTTACTAGGTGATCCTTTTTTCTTAGATCTTGTTTAGATCTTTTTTGAGGTTTTGCCTTTTGTAACTTTATCTTTTTCGGGCTGACTTTGTCATACCGGACTCTATCGAGTTTTTGATAATCCTCCCTATTTTTTTTGGACCGTGTTCAGGTCTCTTTCAGGGATTATTTTATTTTGTAGGAGACTGACTTCGTTGGGTCGATTTCTTCTAAGTTGTTTTTGTGATCCTCTTTCTTGGACCTTTGTTAGGTCTCTTTCAGGGATTACTTTTACAACTTGTCTTGTAGGAGACCGACTTCGTTAGGTCGATCTCTTCTAAGTTGTTTTTGTGATCCTCTTTTAGGGATTACTTTTACGACTTGTCTTGTAGGAGACCGACTTCGTTAGGTCGATCTCTTCTAAGTTGTTTTTGTAATCCTCTTTCTTGGACCTTTTTTAGGTCTCTTTCAGGGATTACTTTTACAACTTATCTTGTAGGAGACCGACTTCGTTAGGTTGATCTCTTCTAAGTTGTTTTTGTAATCCTCTTTCTTGGACCTTTGTTAGGTCTCTTTCAGGGATTACTTTTACAACTTGTCTTGTAGGAGACTGACTTCGTTAGGTCGATCTCTTCTAAGTTGTTTTTGTAATCCTCTTTCTTGGATCTTTGTTAGGTCTCTTTCAGGGATTACTTTTACAACTTGTCTTTGTAGGAGACCGACTTCGTTAGGCCGATCTCTTCTAAGTTATAGCAATTCCTCTTTAATAGGGTTGGCCAGACCTTTTTCCAGGGATTTGCTGATAACTTGGATTGACTTGGTCCGAATTTTTAGTGTCGGCCAATCTTTTTAAGTTATTATATAGCAATCTATAAGACCTCGTCAGGTTCTTTTTGGGATCACTTTCGATAACTTCTTGCATTATTCTGTGTTCATCTTTTGCCGATTTGTAGATGGTGTTTTCTGTCCTGGTTTAATCGACCTTTAGGTGAATCACATTTTCACCTTTGTCGGTCGATCATTCCTTTCGAGATCGTATAGTGAATTTGTTCTTCACTTTCTGTTCGATCCGTTGCTTTATAATCGGACGATGAATGCTTCAGATTAATGCGTCTTGGGAATTTGTAGAATATCTGAAATGTATTTTATTTAAAGAAAGTGCAAATATATACAGGCGGGAGTTTTTCATACCCTTAAGTCGGATTAATTCTCAATCTTGACGCCTCATTAAAAAACTTTTTTAGGAAAAAAGAGTGCATCTTGTGATGAGACCTTTATCTAACTATAGTACCTTCTTAGGTTACAGGCGTGCCATGATCTAGGGAGTTCTCGTCCCTCGAGTTCGGACAGTCTGTAGTAGCCCTTCCCAAGTACTTCTGTGACTCGGTAGGGTCCTTTCCAGTTGGCTGCCAGCTTTCCTTCTCCGGGTCGAGTTGTTCCAATATCATTTTGGATTAAGATGAGATCATTCTCAGCGAAACCTTTTGGATTTCCGGAAGTAGGTCGAGCTCTTTTCTTTGAAGTTGAGAGTTGGTTTGTTCATTGTAGTGGACTACTCGAGGAGACCCTTCCTCAACTTCTATTGGAATCATTGCCTCCACTCTGTATGTTAATCAAAATGGTGCTTCGTTCGTAGTGGAATGTGGAGTTGTTCGATATGCCCATAGGACTTGTGGAAGTTCCTCGGCCCAAGCTCCCTTTGCTTCTTGTAGTCTTCGTTTCAGCCCGGCCAATATGACTTTGTTGGCTGCTTCGGCTTATCCATTGGCTTGGGGATGTTCGACATAGGTGAACTGGTGTTTTATGTTCAAGTCGGCTACTAATTTTCTGAAGCCTACATCTGTGAATTGGGTGCCATTATCTGTGGTGATGGAGTTTGGAATCCCGAACCTTGTAATGATATTCCTATATAGGAATTTCCGACTTCTTTGAGCAGTGGCATTGGCTAGGGATTCTGCCTCAATCCATTTTGTGAAGTAATCTACCCCTACTATGAGGAACTTGACTTGTCCCGATCCCTGGGGAAAGGGTCCGAGAAGATCGAGTCCCTACTTTGCAAATGGCCAGGGTGAGGTTACGCTGATGAGCTTTTCCGGCGAGGCGATGTGAAAGTTGGCATGCTTCTGACATGGTGGACATGTCTTTACAAATTCAGTAGCTTTCTTTTGTAGAGTTGGCCAATAAAATCTCGCCTGGAGTACCTTTTTGGTGAGAGCTTGCGCTCCGAGATGATTGCCACAAATGCCGCTGTGTACTTCCTCCAAGACTTCCTTTGTATTGGAGGTTGGTACGCATTTTAACAATGGTGTTGAGATCCCTCTTTTGTATAGGGTGTTGTTTATTATAGTGTAGTACTGTGCCTCCCTTTTTAACCTATTTGCCTCCTTTTCATCTGTGGGGAGCGCTTCTGTTTTGAGGTAGTTAATTATGGGGGTCATCCATCCTTGATCCCGACCTGTTATGGCTAGGATTTTTTCTTCTTTCGATATTGATGGGTTCTGCAGTATTTCCTGGATGAGGCTTCTATTGTTGCCCCCTGGTTTGGTGCTGGCTAGTTTTGAGAGTGCGTCAGCTCGGGCATTTTGCTCGCGGGGTATGTGGCAGATCCTATATTCCCCGAATTGTCTCAGCTGTTCTTTGGTTTTATCCAAATATTTTTTCATGGTAGGATCTTTGGCTTGGTAGCTTCCCGTTATTTGCGAGGTAACAACTTGTGAATCACTGTAGACGTTGAGTTTCTGAGCTCCAACTTCCCTAGCCAGCTTCAAACCAGCTAATAACGCTTCATATTCCGCCTGGTTGTTGGAGGCCGGGAATCCGAATTTCAGGGAAAGCTCAAGTTGGGTTCCTTGGTTGCTTTCGATTATCACACCTGCACCACTTCCAGTTTTATTCGAGGAACCGTCCACGTATATGTTCCACTCTATGGGGATTTCCGTGGTGTCTGTGAATTCTGCGATGAAGTCGGCTAGGTATTGTGATTTGATGGCTGTCTGCGCCTCGTATTAGAGGTCAAACTCGGACAACTCGATTGCCCACTGTAGGATTCTTCTTGCTAGATCTGTTTTCTGCAATATCCCTTTTATGGGCTGGTTGGTCCGAACTTTAATGGTGTGCGCTTGGAAGTATGGGCGAAGTCATCGGGATGCGAGTATCAGAGCGTATGCAAACTTCTCTATTTTCTGGTAGTTCAGCTCTGACCCCTGTAGTGCTTTACTAATGAAGTAGACGGATTGTTGTCCCCCTTCATCTTCTCTAATTAGTGCTGAGGCTATTGCCCAACTTCCTACTACAAGGTACAGTATGAGTGGTTCTCCCTCTTGTGGTCGAGATAGGATGGGGGGCTGTCCTAAGAATTCTTTGAAGTCTCGGAAGGCTTGTTCACATTCTGTTGTCCACTCGAAGTTCTTTCCCTTCCTTAAGGTAGCGTAGAAGGAGAGGGATCTTATTGCTGACCCTGCTAGGAAACTGGACAAGGCCGCCAATCTCCCATTGAGTTGTTTTACCTCTTTGACGCAGGTTGGGCTTTTCATGTTGAGTATGGCCTGGCATTTATCTGGATTTGCCTCGATTCCTCTTTGTGTGAGCATAAAGCCCAAAATTTTACCTGCTTCTACTGCGAAGGTGCATTTAGCCAGGTTGAGTCGCATGCCGTGCTTTCGTATGGTGTTGAACACTTGAACCAAGTCGGTTAGTAATGTTTCTTCACTTTGTATCTTTATCAACATGTCATCCACATAGACCTCCATGATTTTTCTGATGTGGTCTGAGAAGACTTTATTCATTAGCCTTTGATAAGTGGCTCCCGCATTCTTAAGACCGAAAGGCATTACGATGTAGCAATAATTTGCTTTTGGTGTGAAAAACGAGGTTTTTTCTTGATCTGGTGGATACATTGGGATCTGGTTGTAGCCTGGGTATGCGTCCATGCACGAGAGATACTTATATCCCGATGAGGCATCTACTAGAGCATCGATGCTTGGGAGTGGATAAGGGTCTTTTGGGCAGGCTTTGTTGAAGTTGGTGTAGTCGGTGCACATTCGCCACTTCCCATTTGACTTTCTCACCAAGACGACGTTTGCTAGCCATAGTGGGTATTTAACTTCTCTTATGAACCCTGCCTCTAGTAGTGCTTGTACTTGTTCTTCTACAACCTGAGACCGTTCTGACCCGAGTTTTCTTCGTCTGTGTTGTACCGGCCGAGATCCCGGGTAGACTGCCAACTTGTGGCTTATTAGTTCAGGATCTATGCCTGGCATGTCGGCAGCTTTTCATGCGAAGAGATCAATATTATCTCGTAGGAACCGTATTAGTGATCCCTTTGCGTCTCCTTTCAGGATCGTGCCAATATTAGTTGTTTTATCCGAGGTATCTCCGATCTGGACTCTTTCTATTTCTCCCTCGGGTCGTGGGCGGAGTTCTTCTCGTCTCTGATCTCCGCCGAGTTCGATTGTGTGGAACTTTCCTCCTTCACCTCGGAGGTTTAGACTTTTGTTATAACAGCGACGCGCCATCTTTTGATTTGCTTTTATTGTAGCTATCCCTTCTGCAGTTGGGAATTTCATACATAGATGTGGAGTTGAAACTATTGCGCCGAGTTGATTTAACGTTGTCCGACCTATTAAGGCATTGTAGGCTGAGCTTACGTCGACCACGATATAGTCTATCTTGAGTGTTCTGGATTGGTTCCCCTTTTCGAAGGTTGTATGTAACGATACGTATCCCAGTGGCTGTACTGGGGTATCCCCAAGTCCGAACAGGCTGTTCGGGTATGCTCTTAGCTCTTTTTCTTCTAAGCCAAGCTTGTCGAAGGCAGTTTTGAATAAGATGTCGGCAGAGCTTCCTTGGTCAATTAATGTACGGTGGAGGTTGGCGTTTGCCAATATGATTGTGATGACCATGGGGTCGTCGTGTCCTGAGATGAGTCCGGATGCATCTTCTTTGGTAAACGTGATTGCTGGGATGTCTGGCGCCTCCTTCTTGCCTTCAACATGGTATACTTCTTTGAGGTGTCGCTTGCGGGATGATTTGGAGATTCCTCCTCCAGCAAATCCACCGTGTATCACGTGGACATGTCTTTCCGGTGTGCGGGGTGATTGTTCAGATCGTCCAACATCTTCATCCCTTCTTCTTTTTCTTGGTTCTTCGTCCCGATTGGCCAGGAACCAATCTAGTTTTCCTTCCCTTACTAATTTCTCTATAACGTTTTTCAAGTCAAAGCATTCGTTGGTGGAATGTCCTCAGACTCGATGATACTCACAGTATTCGTTCCGATTTTCTCCTCCCCTTTTGCCTTTAAGTGGCCGAGCTAGGGGTGTTTTTTTCGTATGGCAGACTTCTTTGTAAATATCTACAAAGGATACCCTAAGAGGGGTGTAGTTATGATATTTTTTATTTTCTCTCCGGAGTGATCTTCTTTTTTCTTGGATTCTTTATCTTTACTCGGTAGGCAGAACCGAACCTCGAGGCTTCCCCAAGTCGAGAATTCTCCTCCATGTTGATGTACTTCTGTGCCCGTTCTTGTACTTCGTCTAGGGATGCCGGGTACTTCTTTGATATAGATTGGCTAAATGGTCCTTCTCGTAGGCAATTTATGAGGCCCATGATGGCAGCTTCTGTTGGTAGACTTTGTAGTCCATACATGTTTTGTTGAATCTTTCCATGTAGTTACGAAGACACTCCCGATCTCCTTGCTTGATCCCTAGTAGGCTGGGTGCGTGTTTGGCTTTGTCCTTTTGTATGGAAAATCGGGCCAAAACTTTCTGGCCAGGTCGTCGAAACTTGAGATGGATTTTGGAGGTAGGTTGTCGAACCATCTAATGGATGTCTTGGTAAGAGTTGTTGGAAAGGCTTTGCAACTGCATATGAGGCGTCAGTGAAGTACATTCTACTTCTGAAGTTGCTGAGATGGTGGTTGGGGTCCGAGGTGCCGTCATACAGAGTCATATCTGGAAGTTTGAAATCTTTTGGGATTTTGGTCTTCATAATTTCCCTGGTGAATGGATCTTGATCTTTGTGAGAGCTATCCTCTGTGGAGGATCGAGTAGCTTTAGTTTTGAGATCAGCTTCGAGTTTCATAAGCTTATCTTCTAATTCTCGACGCCGCCTTATCTCCTGATGTAGATCCTTTTCTTTTTCGCGTTGATGTTGGGCTTCTTTCTCAAGTTGCTTTAATCTATTTTGAAGTGACCCCTAGATTTGATGAATTTTTGTCTCCATTAGATTCCAGAGTATTTTTAAGTATAGCATCCATGTTCTTGTGCGGCGTTCTATCTTCCAAACCTGAGTCCTGGTCGTTGTCATGGTTGTCCGCCATGGTGTTGGGATGACTTCCAGGTCCCCGGCAACGGCGCCAATGTTCCGAGGGTTACCTAAAACTGTAGGTCAATCTCGGTCGATATCTTCTGTGTTGGTCGGAGCCGACGTGTCCGGCAGGTGTATAACGGCCGGAGCTGGTGTGTCCGACTTGTGGAACTGAAAGTGCTGCTGATCCTTCGTCCCCGGAGGGTGGGGGTACCTGCAAGGGACTCCGATGCTTAAGTTAGCAAAGGTATTATATTAAGCAGGTATTGAGTAGGATCAAAATATGAGTTATACCTAGGTGCTCCAATGTATTTATAATGGTGAGATGTGGCCTCCTGTGGATAAGATAAGTTAGTTATCTTATCTTATCTTTATCTTATCTTCAAGTGAGGTCATCTTATCTTCAAGGGAACCGCCCTTCTCTTGTAGGCTTGGGCTGCCTTAGGATCTGGGGCGTGTTCCTCTATTTGGGCCCTTTGTTTGGGCTTTCTCGTGGCTTGGCCGAGCTCTTTGAGAAGAGGTCGGATTGTCCTGACCTGAAGAGGTCGGTCGCTTTGTCTGTAGAACATCTCGGGTCGGACAACTCGACCCAGGATATGAACACCAGCACATCGCGAATCAAGGATGGATCCCCCAGAAACTTCTCGGTATCAAGATGAGGAGGCTCCCCCCAAATATCCTCTAAAGTAGCGGCAAAGGCCTGCTCGACCTCATCTAACATCTCCCAAGTATACCTAGACACAACAACATTCCTCTGCCACTCTAAAGGAAAACGAGCTCGCCATTCTCATCCAGGAAGAAAGGACGAGCTCCTTCAACAGCTCGGATCTTGAAAAAATAATTCTTCAAATCGCGGAAAGACTCATCATACATGGAGAATACTTTATTTCCCTGGGCCGACCTAAAAGAAATCCAAGAAGCTTTCTTTTTGGTAGTCCCAGGCTTGGTCAACACAAAGAGATACAGAAAAAGGGTTAAAGACGGTTTAACGCCAAACTCATGACAAACCATCCGAAAAATCTTGATAAAACCCCAAGAATTTGGATGAAGTTGAGATGGGGCCACGTTTCAAGACCACGACAAGTCGGTCTTAAAGGAAGTAAAAGGAAGGGTAATATCCATCTGGCTAAAGAAGAAATCGTATGCATAAAAGAAAGGACGCTCTCCCTGGATCGAAGTAGGAAAACAGACCCTGTCATCATAATCTAGGGATACACAGATCCGATGGTGTTTTCTAAGCTCTGTGCAGAATTCTGCATTAGCTAGGGATACACACAGCAACACTAGGGAGTCCAACCACTCGGACATCCCCTCAGGTACCTTAGAGGACGCCTCGACAATATTTTTGCGAGACGACATGGCCAACTAATACTACGAAGAAAAAGAAACGGGTTACTAACCCCAAAAAGCAAGTTCGGACAAAAAAGAAGCAACTCGAACAAATGCGACCTTAAGCACACAAAAATAGTAAAAGGAAAACCCCAAGACGCACACCAGAGTCCAGGGGCATCCTTTGGAGGCAATGACAAAGAGAAGTCCCAGAAAAAGCAACAAAGATACAACTCTCTTTCAAACAAAACAAGCGCTTAGAGGAGAAAAAGGCGAAAGTCAAAGGAAAGTCATCAAAAACCATCATCACTATCAAAGAAAAGTCATCAACAAAAACAAAATCATCAATGGAGCAAACAAGTCATCAAAGGTGCAACCTTTTTCAAAACAGCAGTACGGAAATCAACGACAACACACGAAGCCCTAAAAAGAAGCCAAAACCAATAAGATCACCCAAAGCATACATAAGGACGAAAGAAGATCAGGAAACAGGGCATCATAGTAATAAACCAAGTACAGAAGCAAGGAAAAAAATCAAGCTTCCCAACACACAAAATCAGAACATCATCAAAAGAATAAAAAATGAAGCAGCAAAAATAATCAGTGAAGAGAAAGCAAAAACCAACCTGGAAGAAGGAAGAAAGCTTTGAAAAAGAGCAGCGAAGAATCGACCACGAAGCGGAAGCACCAAGCGTCACAGAGAAATAACGATGAAAGCAGCGAAAAAGAGGGGAAGTTACAGGGAAAAGAAAACCGTCTCTTGGATACAAAATTTGAAATAAAGGAAATCAAGAGAAACGGGGCATTAAAAACCAATTAATGAGGGCATTAAAACCCTCGCACATTCCAAGACTAGGACGCTAATACAAAAGCGCGCGCTCTCAGAGGAAGCGAAAACGTTCCGCATTCAAAAGGAACTCTACATAGATAAAGTCGACAAAATGCTCGAGTTCGGTTTCACCCGAGAAGGTTCAAAGTCCTAAAAACTAAGACTCTACCTCCAAATAAAGACCGAGCTCGAGCAGGGGCACTGTTCATACCCTGGGTCGAGCTCTCCGACCCGGGATGTTCTACAGACAAAGCGACCGACCTCTTCTGGTCAGGACGACCCGACCTCTTCTCAAAGAGCTCGGCCAAGTCACAGAAAAGCCCAATAAAGGGCCCAAACAGAGGAACACGTCCCGAATCTAAGGGCAGCCCAAGCCCGTAGAGATAAAGGCGGTTACCTTGAAGATAAGATGACCTCACTCAAAAGATAAAAGATAAAGATAAGATAACTAACTTATTTTATCTAAAAAGGTCACTCTACACTATTATAAATACGCTGGAGCACCCAGGTATAACTCATACTCTGATTCTACTCAATACCTGCTTAATACCCTTGCTAACTTAAGCATCAGAGTCCCTTGCAGGTACCCCCCCACCCTCCGGAGACGAAGGAATCAGCACCTCCATCAAGTCCTACAAATCGGATACATTCGTTCCGACCAGTACAGAAGATCTCGTCCGAGATTGACCTACAGTTTCAGGTAACCCCCGGAACAGTTACTGTTCAGGGTTACCTGAAACTGTAGGTCGATCTCGGATGAGATCTTTTGTATTGGTTGGAGCTGTTGTGTCCGACTTTATGACGGTGGCTGGAGCCGCCGTGTCCGACTTGTTGGACTTGGTGGTGGTGCTGATCCTTCGTCACCGGAGGGTGGTGGTACCTGCAAGGGACTCTGATGCTTAAGTTAGCAAGGGTATTAAGTAGGTTTTTAGTAGAATCAGAGTATGAGTTATACCTGGGTGCTCCAGTGTATTTATAATGGTGTGGAGTGACCTTTCTGGGGATAAGATAGTTATCTTATCTTATCTTTGAGTGAAGTCATTTTATCTTTAAGGGGGAACCGCCTTATCTTTCTTTAGGCTTTGCCACCTTTAGATTCGGGTCGTGTTCCTCCGTCTTGGGCTTCTTTGGGCCTTCGTAGCATTTTGGCCGACCTCTTTTACGCAGAGGTCGGGTAAACCTGATCTGAACAAGTCGGTTGATTTGTCGTCGATTAGCCCGGGTCGTACAGCTCGACCCAGGGCATGAACAGTGCCCCTGCTTTGAGCTCGGTCTTTCCCTTGAGATCGTGTCATTTTTCTAGACTTCGATCTTTTATTTGGAAATGTCGAGTTCGAGTATTTGTCGAACTCGTCGTAGAGCTTTTATTTGGTAGCTTGAATGCAGAAAGTTTTCATCTCTCCTCTTTTAATGGTACGTATGTTTTGTTCTCCGTGCCTTTTCTTGGAAACGTGCGAGGTTTTTAAAGACTCATTTTAACTCCTCTTTTGCCGTTTCTTTCGCTTCACTCTTCTTATCATTTGAATTTTCAAAGCTTCAGTTTTTTCTCTCTTCGCTTCTCCTTCTCTGACTGTTGGTGTTTTACCCTTTCGTTTCTCAAGTTCTTCCGTTTTCGTGCTTCGCGGCTTCTTCGTTGCTTCTTTTGTCATCTTCTTCTTCTTTAATAGGTTGGTTTTCTTTTTCTCCCTTTTTTACGCTCTTTCCTTTTAAAGTTCTGTTTGGTCATGAAAAGCTTTGATCTTGCTTGCATTTGTGTTGGAAAGTTTGAATCTTTTCTTTGTTTTTGTTGTATATGATTGCTGCCATAATGTGTGCTCTGGGAGTCTCTTCATTTTTTTGTATGAATCTCGTCGCATTTCTTGATAGTTGACGCTTTTAGGGTTTTGCATGTAGCTACCGTTTCAGCTTGTATCTTCGGTTTTGTTGCTTTTAGAATGATGAGTTTGCTTGATTCTGAAAAAAGGTTGCTTTTTTGGCATACGTTGATGTATAATAGTTCTTCTGTGTAGAAAAGTGATTTTGATAGCTTTTTGGTTTGTGATTTTTCTTTTCGAAGTGTTGCTTGTTTTGGGAAGAAGGTTATTCTCTTGCTGGGAGACGTCGGGTCGTAGGCTTTGGTTCTTACTCTGTTACTGCCTCCAAAGGATGCCCCAAGACTTTGGGTTACGTCTTGGGGTTTTCCTTTTTTGTTTATTTCTGATATTCTGTAGTTTTGAGTTTGTATCCATTTTTTGTCTGAGTTGTTCTTCCTCACTTTGCCCGAGCTGTTTGATTAGTAACCCCCCTATTTCCTTTTTGTAGGAATAGTTGATCCATGTCTTCCCATAAGAATATTGTCAAGACATCCTCCCAAGTTCCTGTTGGCATGGCCGACTGGGTGGATTCTATAGTTCTTTTATGTATTTTGCTGGTTGACTCTGAATTTTGTGAGCAACTTTGGAAATTCCATAGGATTTATAGTAATGGTAGTGATGAGAAGAATTATGAGCTTGTATCCCCTACTTCTGAAGAGAGAGTTTGTTTTTCCACTCGGGCTGCTGGAGATCGCCCTTTTTTCTATGCGTACAACTTCTTTTTTAGTCAGATGAACATTACTCTTCCTTTTACTCCTTTTGAGACCAACCTGTTATGGTCTTGTAATGTGGCTCCATCCCAGGTTCATCCCAATTCCTGGGGCTTTATAAAAATCTTCCAACTGCTGTGTCATGAATTGGGTGTCCAATCTTCCCAATCCCTCTTCTTTTATCTCTTTGTTTTGACAAAGCCTGGTGTGGTTAAGAAAAAGGCCGCCTGGGTTTCCTTCCGAGCTTCCAAAGGAAAAAAGGTTTTTTCCATATATGATGAATCCTTCCGTGATTTTAAGAACTATTTTTTCAAGGTCCGAGCTGTTGAAGGAGCTCGTTCTTTTTTCTGGATGAGAATGATGAACCTGCTTTTCCTTTGGAGTGGTAACAAAATGTAGTGGTATCTAGATATTCCTTGGAGATGTTGGATGAGGTTGAACAAGCCCTTGTAACTGTGTTGGAAGAGAACTGGGGGCAGCCTCCCCATCTCGATACCAAGAAATTTTTAGGAGATCCTTCACTTCTCCGAGTTGAACTGGGTAGTGGTTGACTTCTTTTGTATCGTTGTGTTGCTTTTTTCTTTTCGATTTATAACTTGGTTTCTTTGCTGCATATTTTCAGAGATGGTTAAAAACAATGATGGTATGAAGGCCTTTAAAAAGGCGAAGAAGGCAACTGCGAACCTAAACCTCTCGGCCAAGGTTCCCGAGGAGGGGTCGTCTAGGGCTTCCTTGAAGAGGTCCACCTCGGACGCTTCTGGACCCAAAAAGATCATCCCAACTCCTAACATCTGGTTGGCCTCATCCGTTCCTCCTCTGCCGACCTCTAGTGCTGCCTCCCCGTCTATTGCCGGCCCTTCTCCCAAGAAGCAGAGAACTACTGAGCCCTTTAATTTGGATGCCTCTGATTTCGATGCCGTGGGGTTTGTCGATCAACAAATTGCTCCTTATGGTATTGTGCCTACGGATGATGTATCCATCCTTCACCATCTGGAATTCATTACTCGAAACAGTGTTAAAATGGCGCACATGGGAGCGGCCTTGTTCCGGACTGCTCAGGATGTTCCTGTTCATGCCACTAAGGCTTTCATGGAGGAGGCCAAGTCAGAGTATGATAGGATCAAGGGGTTGAAGGAGGAGCTCGAAAAAAGGTGGCAAAACTAGAGAAAGAGTTGGAGGGTGAAAAGGTTCGGGCTACAGTGGCTAAGGCTCTGGCGGATCTGTATGAGGAGATGGCCCAGAAGCACAAGGATAGCTATGTCCAGACTTATAGAGAGATGGTAGAATTCTGGAAGAGTTTGGAATCTGCTCGAGCTGACTATGCCGAGCTCCAGGGTCATCTTGTAGGTAGTGTGAATGCTGCTTATGAGAATTTGAAGGATCAGGTTCGAGTTCTTGCGCTCGAGCTCGACCTTTCCCTTTTTAGTTTGGACAACATTGTAAAAGATGGTAAGATTGTCCCTGATGACCCTGATGATGATGATATCGTCCCTCCTCCAGTTTCTTCTGCCAAAGCCTCTGTTATCCCGCCTTCCTCAACTCCAGCAGTTGAAGTCAGTCAGCTGGAATCTGATCCTAACATCCAGATTCTGAACCGGGATGATGGGACGGTAGATGCAGTACCCCTTCAGACTCGCCCTCCTTCTCTCCGAGATGCTGCTACTGGGAAGTCTTTGGATCCTCTATAATTTTTCTGATGTATTTATGTATAGCCCTATCTTGTGGGCTTTTGAACTCTTTATTTTGTAAGTTTGTGATCTTTGATTTTGGATACTCTAGTTGCTTTTTTAGCAACCTTATTTTGAAAAACCAAAATAGTTTCTCTTGCTCTTGGGGTCGGCTTCAAGCGGCCTTTTGAGTCTGTTTTATGGTAATTTCCTTATTTCTTTGTGATATGCTTGCCTGCAACTTTCTTTAGCACTTTCCAAGAATCTTCAGAGTGTTTATTCTCTGACATCTTTTGATTGCTTTTGTGCTTTGTTTATTTCCTGCCTTAGTTGAAGTGTCCTTTTTAAGGCTAGTTCTTTGTTTGAGTATTCTTTGATAGAACACTTTGTAAATTGATTTGGGCGAGGTCGTGGACTTTCGGGTCGATTTGTCTCCCTTTTGACGCGTGCCTTCTGTTGGTTGATTCTCTTAGTTGATCCTTTCTTGAGTTATTTCTAGTAATCCCTTGGGTTTACTTTTTATAACTGTTCCGAGGGTCACCTGAAACTGTAGGTCGATCTCGGACGAGACCTTCTGTGTTGGTCGGAACCGACGTGTCCGGCAGGTGTACAGCGGCCGGAGCTGGTGTGTCCGACTTGTTGGACTTGGTGGTGGTGCTGATCCTTCGTCCCCGGAGGGTGGGGGGTACCTGCAAGGGACTCCGATGCTTAAGTTAGCAAGGGTATTAAGCAGGTATTGAGTAGAATCAGAGTATGAGTTATACCTGGGTGCTCCAGTGTATTTATAATGGTGAGATGTGACCTTTTGGATAAGATAAGTTAGTTATCTTATCTTATCTTTATCTTTGGGTTAAGGTCAGCGTATCTTCCATGGAACCGCCTTTATCTCTATAGGCTTGGGATGCCTTAGGATTTGGGTCGTGTTCCTCTATTTGGGCTCTTTATTGGGCTTTCCTGTCGATTTGGTCGAGCTCTTTGAAAAGAGGTCGGATAGTCTGACCAGAGGAGGTTGGTCGCTTTATCTTCAATCATCCCAGGTCAGATAGCTCGACCCAGGGTATGAACAGTGCCCCTGCTTGAGCTCGGTCTTCTTTTTAAGGTCGAGTCCTTGACTTCGGTCCTTCTTTAGTGAAGCCGAACTCAAGCATTTTGTCGATTCCTTTTGTATAAGCTTTTGAATGTAGAATGTTTTTCTTCTTAAAAGCGCGCGCTTTTGTCTACATTAATTTTAACATTAATTGCCCCGTTTCCCTTTGGCTCTTTTATCTTGATTTTGAAAACCCAGAAACAGTTTCTCTCCTTCGCCCTTTTCGTAACTTCTTCGCATTTCTCTCGCTTTCAACTTTTTTTCGTGTTGCGGCGTTGTTTGATTTTTCTGAAGCCTCTGCTTGGAGTTTTGCATTTCCGCGTTTCAACCCAGCGACGTTGCTTTTGCTCGTGTCTTCTCTTTTACTTTTGAGAGAGCAATTCCTGATTTTCGCCTTTCCTCTTCCACTTCCTCGAAGCCTGCTGCTTTTCCAGGTTGGACTAACTTTCTTGCTTCTTTCGCGGCTTTACTTTTAGTTTTTTGGTGAAGCTTTGATTTTGCATGTTTGAAAGTTTGAACCTTTTCATGATCTTGCGTTTGTTTGCTGTAAACGTATTTTCCTTGGCTTTCTTTCGTGCGCTCTTTTGACATTTTTGTCGAGGCTTTCTAGGGTTTTGTTGTTGCTTCTGATAGAGAATCTGCATCTTGTTCCTTGCTTTGCTTGATCGTTTTTGTTTCTGTTTTTTGAGAAAGTTCATAACTTTAGCAATTTGGCGTGTTTTGCCGTTCTGGGAATGCTTTCTGTTTGGTACACTGTGATGACTTATGCTTCTGAAAATGCTTGCTTGTTTGAGGTCTTTTTCTTGTTTGAAAAATGCTGGGATGCGAACTTCACGCTATTTTTCTGGAAACCTTGCCTTGTTACAGCCTCCAAAGGATGCCCCAGGACTTTGGTTTGAGTCTTGGGGTTTTCCTTTTCTTGCTTTTCATTGCCTGAGAAGTATTGACCGAGTTGTTTTCTCCTTTGTCCGAGATGTTTGTAGTAACCTCATTTTCTTTTCTTACTTGTAGGATTTAGTTGGCCTCATATCTTCTCGCAATAACATTGTAGAGATGTCTTCCAGAGTTCCCGAGGGGATGTCCGATTGGCTGGACTCCCTTGTTTTGTTGTGTGTTTCCGTTGTGGACGCTGAATTTTGCACAAAGCTGAGGAAGCGTCATAGGATTTGTGGTAACAATGCTCGCGAGGGGGATTACGAGCTTGTTGCTCCTGATTCTGATGAAAGGGTTTGCTTTCCAACTTCCATTGAGAGGGAGCGTCCCTTCTTTTATGCCAATGAATACTTTTTCAGCCAGTTGAATGTTATTTTTCCTTTTACTGCCTTTGAAACCGACCTGTTGTGGTCGTGTAATATTGCTCCTTCCCAGCTTCACCCCAATTCCTGGGGTTTTATTAAAATTTTTCAACTTCTCTGCCGTGAACTAGATGTAACACCTTCCCAGACTCTGTTTCTTTATTTGTTTGTTTCTGCCAAGCCTGGCGGTTCTTCAAAAAAGAAGGCTTCCTGGGTTTCCTTCAGGTCCGCCCAGGGCCACAAAGTTTTTGCTATGTATGATGAGTCCTTTAAGGATTTCAAGAATTACTTCTTTAAGGTTCGTGCTGTCGAGGGGGCCCGCCCCTTTTTTCTTGACGAAAATGATGAGCCTTCTTTCCCTCTAGAGTGGCAGAGGGATGTGAGAGTGTCTCGTTATACTTGGGAGATGCTTGATGATGTTGAGCATGCTTTTGTTGTTGTTCTTGAGGATCTATGGGGGAAACCGCCCCATCTTGATACAAAAAGGTTTTTGAATGACCCATCCTTAGTTTGGACTGTTTTGGGTATTTGTCTGACTTGTTTCTGTACTTATTTCCTTTTTCTTCCTCTTTTGTAGCTCTTTGTCGTGACTGTTTTTGTGTTTTGTAGAAATGTCAAAGAATAACGACTCTATGAAGGCCTTCAAAAGGGCAAAGAAGGCAACTGCTGCTCTGAACATCTCGGCCAAGGTGGCCGGCGAGGGATCTTCACAGGTCCCCCTGAAGCCCCCAATGCCGAGTTCCCTTGGGCCGAGGAAAGTAATTCCTACTCCCCAGTTTCATCAGGTCGATCCTCCTCAAACTTCTGCTACTGCTTCTAGTGCCCCACCTTTGAAAAAGCAAAAAACATCCGAACCATTTAACTTGGATGCTCTAGACTTTGATGCCATTGAATTTGTTGACCAGCAAATTGCCACCTATGGTGGGCTTTCCATGGACAACGTGTCTCTGTTAAAGCATTTGTATTTTATTACCCAAAATAGTGTGAAGATGGCCCATATGGGTGCGGCTATTTTTCGAACAATTCAGGGGATTCCGGTTCATGCTACCAAATCTTTTATGGAGGAGGCCAAGTCAGAGTTTGATCGAATCAAGGGTCTGAAGGAGGAGCTGGAGGTGAAGTTGGCCAAGGTGGAGAAGGAACTGGAGGGTGAGAAAGCCAGCTCTATTGCCCTTGCTGCTTCTCTGAAGCTGGCCGAAGACATGGCTTTGAAACATAAGGATAGCTATGTCTCGGCTTATAGGGAATTGATGCGTCTTCAGGAGGAGTTGGAAACAGCTCGGGTTAATTATGGTGAGCTTCAGGGTCACCTTGTGGGTAGTGTAACTGCTGCCTCCGAGAACCTGATGGAGCAGTTCCGAGTTGTTGCTCCTGATGCCGACTTGACTCTTATCAGCCTGGATAATGTCGTGAGAGATGGTAAGATTGTCCCTGATGACCAGGATGATGAAGAGACTGATCCTCCCCCAGTGCCTTCTCTCAAGGTGTCGACCTCCTCTGTTCCTCCCGTTACATCTGATCCGGATTGCCAGATTCTGAACCGGGATGATGGAACCGTAGATGCCGTGCCCCTTCACACTCGTCCTCCTTCTCCTCATACTGATGCTGCCGGGAAAGCTCCCGATCTTTAGCTGAACTTTTTCTGGATATTTTGTGTAAATAGCCCGTTTTGTGGGCTTTTTGAACTTTGTTTTGTTTGACGCTTCTAGTTGTCTGTCTTGCAACTCTTTTTTGAAAAACAAAAGTAGCTTCCGAGGTTGGTTTTGTGGTGACCTCTTGAAGCTTTTATCGTTTTATGCATGGTATCTGTTGAAATTTTGCTGTTCTGGCCTCTTTAGGTTGTTTGCGTGCTTTTTCGTTTGTAGCTTGGATCCTTTTGAGGCCGTGCCTGTGGGGGGTCCGACTTGTTTCTCGGTTTCCTCGCTCTTTAGCGCCTTATGACCGATTTCTTTATGTTGTTCCCCCTCAAAAGCTATTTTCGTGATCCCCCTCAAATTGTGATCACTACACAACTTCGCACAACTAACCAGCAAGTGCACTGGGTCGTCCAAGTAATAAACCTTACGCGAGTAAGGGTCGATCCCACGGAGATTGTTGGTATGAAGCAAGCTATGGTCACCTTGTAAATCTTAGTCAGGCAGACTCAAATGGGTATAGATGATGAATGAATAAAACATAAAAGATAAAGATAGAGATACTTATGTATATCATTGGTGAGAGCTTCAGATAAGCGTATGAAGATGCCTTCCCTTCCGTCTCTCTGCTTTCGTACTGTCTTCATCCAATCCTTCTTACTCCTTTCCATGGCAAGCTTATGCAAGGGTTTCACCGTTGTCAGTGGCTACCTCCCATCCTCTCAGTGAAAACGTTCCTATGCTCTGTCACAGCATATGGCTAATCATCTGTCGGTTCTCGGTCAGGCCGGAATAGAATCCATTGATTCTTTTGCGTCTGTCACTAACGCCCCGCCTGCTAGGAGTTTGAAGCACGTCACAGTCATTCAATCATTGAATCCTACTCAGAATACCACAGACAAGGTTAGACCTTCCGGATTCTCTTGAATGCCGCCATCAGTTCTCGCCTATACCACGAAGATTCCGGTTAAAGAATCCAAGAGATAAACACTAGAGCTTTGTTGCTTGTAGAACAGAAGTGGTTGTCAGTCACTTTGTTCATAAGTGAGAATGATGATGAGTGTCACGGATCATCACATTCATCAAGTTGAAGAACAAGTGATATCTTGGAACAAGAACAAGCAGAATTGAATAGAAGAACAATAGTAATTGCATTAATACTCGAGGTACAGCAGAGCTCCACACCTTAATCTATGGTGTGTAGAAACTCCACCGTTGAAAATACATAAGAACAAAAGTGATCATTGGTTTCGGCCCCAGAGAGGGAACCAGAAGAACCAAGATCTGATCTAAGAACTAGATGTCCAAAGATGAAAATACAATAGTAAAAGGTCCTATATATAAAGAACTAGTAGCCTAGGGTGTACAGAGATGAGTAAATGACATAAAAATCCACTTCCGGGCCCACTTGGTGTGTGCTTGGGCTGAGCATTGAAGCATTTTCGTGTAGAGACTCTTCTTGGAGTTAAACGCCAGCTTTTATGCCAGTTTGGGCGTTTAACTCCCATTTTGGTGCCAGTTCCGGCGTTTAACGCTGGGATTTCTGAGGGTGACTTTGAACGCCGGTTTGGGCCATCAAATCTTGAGCAAAGTATGGACTATCATATATTGCTAGAAAGCCCAGGATGTCTACTTTTCAACTCCGTTGAGAGTGCGCCAATTGGGCTTCTGTAGCTCCAGAAAATCCACTTCGAGTGCAGGGAGGTCAGAATCCAACAGCATCTGCAGTCCTTTTCAGTCTCTGGATCAGATTTTTGCTCAGGTCCCTCAATTTCAGCCAGAAAATACCTGAAATCACGGAAACACACACAAACTCATAGTAAAGTCCAGAAAAGTGAATTTTAACTAAAAACTAATAAAAATATACTAAAAACTAACTAGATCATACTAAAAACATACTAAAAACAATGCCAAAAAGCGTATAAATTATCCGCTCATCACAACACCAAACTTAAATTGTTGCTTGTCCTCAAGCAACTGAAAATCAAATAAGATAATAAGAAGAGAATATACTATAGACTCCAAATTATCAATGAAACTTAGCTCCAAATTAGATGAGCGGGACTAGTAGCTTTTTGCCTCTGAACAGTTTTGGCATCTCACTTTATCCTTTGAAATTCAGAATGATTGGCTTCTTTAGGAACTCAGAATCCAGATAGTGATATTGATTCTCCTAGTTAAGTATGATGATTCTTGAACACAGCTACTTATTGAGTCTTGGCCATGGCCCAAAGTACTCTGTCTTCCAGTATTACCACCGGATACATTCATGCCACAGACACATAATTGGGTGAACCTTTTCAGATTGTGACTCAGCTTTGCTAGAGTCCCCAATTAGAGGTGTCCAGGGTTCTTAAGCACACTCTTTTTGCCTTGGATCACAACTTTTATTTCTTTCTTTTTCTTTCTTTTTCTCTTTCTTTTCTTTTTTTTTCCGTCTCTCTCTCTTTTTTTTTTGTTTTGTATTCACTGCTTTTTCTTGCTTCAAGAATCATTTTTATGATTTTTCAGATCCTCAGTAACATGTCTCCTTTTTCATCATTCTTTCAAGAGCCAACAATTTTAACATTCATGAACAACAAATTCAAAAGACATATGCACTGTTCAAGCATACATTCAGAAAACAAAAAGTATTGTCACCACATCAAACTAATTAAGCTATTTAAAGATGAATTTGAAATCCTGTACTTCTTGTTCTTTTGTGATTAAAAACAGTTTTCATTTAAGAAAGGTGATGGATTCATAGGATATTCATAACTTTAAGGCATAGACACTAAGACACTAATGATCACAAGACACAAACATAGATAAACATAAGCAGGAAAATTTCGAAAAACAGAAAAATAAAGAACAAGGAGATTAAAGAACGGGTCCACCTTAGTGATGGCGGCTTGTTCTTCCTCTTGAAGGTCTTATGGAGTGCTTGAACTCCTCAATATCTCTTCCTTGTCTTTGTTGCTCCTCTCTCATGATTCTTTGATCTTCTCTAATTTCATGGAGGAGTATGGAATGTTCTTGGTGCTCCACCCTTAGTTGTCCCATGTTGGAACTCAATTCTCCTAGGGAGGTGTTGATTTGCTCCCAATAGTTTTGTGGAGGAAAGTGCATCCCTTGAGGCATCTCAGGGATCTCATGATGAGAGGGGTCTCTTGTTTGCTCCATCCTTTTCTTAGTGATGGGCTTGTGGTCATGCCTTCTCAGTTGAACCAGCTTCCTTCTTGAATCTCTCTTCCATTGAGCGCCCTCTTCACAAATGTCTGTGAGGACTTGGTCCAACCTTTGATTGAAGTTGACCCTTCTTCATGGCCACAACTTCATAGAAGTGGTCTTGATGCACTCTTGAGATGAATCTCTCCATCTCCCATGACTCGGAGGTGAAAGCTTTTGCCTTCCCTTTCCTCTTTCTAGAGGTTTCTCCGGCCTTGGATGCCATAAATGGTTATGGAAAAACGAAAAGCAACGCTTTTACCACACCAAACTTAAAAGGTTTGCTCGTCCTCGAGCAAAAGAAGAAAGAAGAGAGTAGAAGAAGAAGAAATGGAGGAGAGGGAGATGGCTTTGTGGTTCGGCCAAAAGGGGAAGAAGTAGTGTTTAGGGTGTGTGAAAATGAAGGAGTGAAGATGATAGTGGGATTTGCTAGGTGAGGGGTTTTTGGGAGAGAGGTGTTGAGGTGATTGGTGAATGGGTGAAGAAGAGAGAGGGTGGCGGGGTTGGTGGGGATCCTGTGGGGTCCACAGATCCTGAGGTGTCAAGGAAAAGTCATCCCTGCACCAAATGGCATGCAAAATCACGTTTTGAGCCAATTCTGGCGTTAAACGCCGGGCTGGTGCCCATTTCTGGCGTTTAACGCCATGTTCTTACCCTTTCCTGGCGTTTAATGCCAGTCTGGTGCCCCTTTCTGGCGTTAAACGCCCAGAATGGTGCCAGACTGGGCGTTAAACGCCCAACTGCTAGCCTCACTGGCGTTTAAACGCCAGTGAGTTTCTCCTCCAGGGTGTGCTATTTTTCTTCCTATTTTTCATTCTGTTTTTGCTTTTTTAATTGATTTTGTGACTTCTCATGATCATCAACCTACAAAAAACATAAAATAACAAAGGAAAATGGATAAAATATAACATTGGGTTGCCTCCCAACAAGCGCTTCTTTAATGTCAGTAGCTTGACAGAGGGCTCTCATGGAGCCTCACAGATACTCAGAGCAATGTTGGAACCTCCCAACACCAAACTTAGAGTTTGAATGTGGGGGTTCAACACCAAACTTAGAGTTTGGTTGTGGCCTCCCAACACCAAACTTAAAGTTTGACTGTGGGGGCTCTGTTTGACTCTGAATTGAGAGAAGCTTTTCATGCTTCCTCTCCATGGTGATAGAGGGATATCCTTGAGCCTTAAACACATAGGATTTTTCATTCACTTGAATGATCAGTTCACCTCCATCAACATCAATCACAGCCTTTGCTGTGGCTAGGAAGGGTCTGCCAAGGATGATAGATTCATCCTTGCACTTCCCAGTCTCTAGGACTATAAAATCAGTAGGGATGTAATGGTCTTCAATCTTCACCAGAACATCCTCTACAAGTCCATAAGCTTGTTTCCTTGAGTTGTCTGCCATCTCTAGTGAGATTCTTGCAGCTTGTACCTCAAAGATCCCTAGCTTCTCCATTACAGAGAGAGGCATGAGGTTTACACTTGACCCTAAGTCACACAGAGCCTTCATGAAGGTCATGGTGCCTATGGTACAAGGTATTGAAAACTTCCCAGGATCTTGTCTCTTTTGAGGTAATTTCTGCCTAGACAAGTCATCCAGTTCTTTGGTGAGCAAAGGAGGTTTATCCTCCCAAGTCTCATTTCCAAATAACTTGTCATTTAGCTTCATGATTGCTCCAAGGTATTTAGCAACTTGCTCTTCAGTGACATACTCATCCTCTTCAGAGGAGGAATACTCATCAGAGCTCATGAAAGGCAGAAGTAAGTCCAATGGAATCTCTATGGTCTCATTTTGAGCCTCAGATTCCCATGGTTCCTCATTGGGGAACTCAGAGGAGGTCAGTGCACGCCCATTGAGGTCTTTCTCAGTGGCGTTCACTTCCTCTCCTTCCTCTCCAAATTCGGCCATGTTGATGGCCTTGTACTCTCCTTTTGGATTTTCTTCTGTATTGCTTGGAAGAGTACTTGGAGGGAGTTCAGTAATTTTCTTGCTCAGCTGTCCCACTTGTGCCTCCAAATTCCTAATGGAGGACCTTGTTTCAGTCATGAAACTTTGAGTGGTCTTGAGTAGATCAGAGACCATGGTTGCTAAGTCAGAGGGGTTCTGCTTAGAGTTCTCTGTCTGTTGCTGAGAAGATGATGGAAAAGGCTTGCCATTGCTAAACCTGTTTCTTCCACCATTATTGTTGTTGAAACCTTGTTGAGGTCTCTCTTGATTCTTCCATGAGACATGTGGGTGATTTCTCCATGAAGAATTATAGGTGTTTCCATAGGGTTCTCCTAGGTAATTCACCTCTTCCATTGAAAGGTTCTCAGGATCATAGGCTTCTTCCTCAGATGAAGCATCCTTAGTACTGCTTGGTGCATTTTGCATTCCAGACAGACTTTGAGAAATCAAATTGACTTGTTGAGTCAATATCTTGTTCTGAGCCAGAATGGCATTCAGAGTATCAATCTCAAGAACTCCTTTCTTCTGATTTGTCCCATTGTTCACAGGATTCCTTTCAGAAGTGTACATGAATTGGTTATTTGCAACCATTTCAATTAGCTCTTGAGCTTCTGTAGGCGTCTTCTTCAGATGAAGAGATCCTCCAGCAGAGCTATCCAAAGACATCTTGGATAGTTCAGAGAGACCATCATAGAAAATACCTATGATGCTCCATTCAGAAAGCATATCAGAAGGACACTTTCTGATCAATTGTTTATATCTTTCCCAAGCTTCATAGAGGGATTCTCCATCCTTCTCTCTGAAGGTTTGGACTTCCACTCTAAGCTTACTCAATTTTTGAGGTGGAAAGAACTTTGCCAAGAAGGCATTGACTAGCTTTTCCCAAGAGTCCAGGCTTTCTTTAGGTTGAGAGTCCAACCATGTCCTAGCTCTGTCTCTTACAGCAAAAGGGAATAGCATTAGTCTGTAGACCTCAGGGTCAACCCCATTAGTCTTGACAGTGTCACAGATTTGCAAGAATTCAGCTAAGAACTGATGAGGATCTTCCAATGGAAGTCCATGGAACTTGCAATTCTGTTGCATTAGAGAAACTAATTGAGGCTTAAGCTCAAAGTTGTTTGCTCCAATGGCAGGGATAGAGATGCTTCTCCCGTAGAAGTCAGGAGTAGGTGCAGTAAAGTCACCCAGCACCTTCCTTGCATTGTTGGCATTGTTGTTGTTTTCGGCTGCCATGGGTTCTTCTTCTTTGAAGAATTCGGTCAGGTCCTCAACAGAGAGTTGTGCCTTAGCTTCTCTTAGCTTTCGCTTTAAAGTCCTTTCAGGTTCAGGGTCAGCTTCAACAAGAATGCCTTTGTCTTTGCTCCTGCTCATATGAAAGAGAAGAGAATAAGAAAATGTGGAATCCTCTATGTCACAGTATAGAGATTCCTTGAGGTGTCAGAGGAAAAGAAAAATAGAAGGCAGAAGTAGAAAATTCGAACTTATCAAAGAAGATAGAGTTCGAATTTTGCATTAAGGGATAGTGTTAGTCCATAAATAGAAGGATGTGAGAAGAAGGGAAGTAATTTTCGAAAATTAAGTAAGGGATTTTGAAAACATTTTGAAAAACACTAATTGATTTTCGAAAATAAAAGTGGGAAAGAAATCAAGTGATTTTTGAAAAAGATTTTGAAATTAGAAATCAAAAAGATTTGATTGAAAACTATTTTGAAACAGATGTGGTTAAGAAGATATGATTGGTTTTTAAAAAGATGTGATTGAGAAGATATGATTTGAAAAACATTTTAAAAAGATTTGATTTTAAAAATTAATGACTTGCCTAACAAGAAAAGATATGATTCAAACATTAAACCTTCCTCAACAGAAAAGGCAACATACTTGAAATGTTCAATCAAATCATTAATTGTTAGTAAGTATCTTTGAAAAAGGAAAGAAATTGATTTTGAAAAAGATTTGATTGAAAAGATTTGATTTTGAAAAACTTTGAAAACTTGAAAAAAATTGATTTGAAAAACAAAATCTTCCCTCTTGTGCCATCCTGGCGTTAAACGCCCAGAATGGTGCACATTCTGGCGTTTAACGCCCAATGCACTACCCTTTTGGGCGTTAAACGCCCAACCAGGCACCCTGGCTGGCGTTTAAACGCCAGTCTGTCCTTCTTCACTGGGCGTTTTGAACGCCCAGCTTTTTCTGTATAATTCCTCTGCTGTATGTTCTGAATCTTCAATTCCCTGTATTATTGACTTGAAAAGACACAAATTAAAAATATTTTTGGATTTTTAATAATGAGGAATAATCAAAATGCAACTAAAATCAAATAACAATGCATGCAAGACACCAAACTTAGCAGTTTGTAAACTATTGATACTAACAAAATGAGAATGCATATGACAAACAACAGAAATACTCAAGTCAATAGAATTCAAAGATCAAAACATGGAAATCATCAAGAACAACTTGAAGATTAATGAAGACACATGCATAAATTCGAAAAATGCAAGAAGAACAGAAACATGCAATTGACACCAAACTTAAAACGAGACACTAGACTTAAACAAGAAATATTTTTGGTTTTTATGATTTTGTAATTTTTTTGGATTTTTTGAAAATTTAAGTGGAAAAGAAAATAAAGATATCAAAATTCTTAATGAAAATTCCAAGAATCATGCAATGTTAGTCTAAAGCTTTAGTCCAAAGGAATTAGACATAGCTAGCCAAGCTTCAGCAGGACATTGCATTCAAGAGCTAAATTGATAAGAATCAATCAGCTTTGGTGATGATAAGAACATCACCTTGAAACACTAGAATTCATTCTTAAGAACTCTGAAGAAAAATACCTAATCTAAGCAACAAGATGAACCGTCAGTTGTCCATACTCGAAACAATCCCCAGCAACGGCGCCAAAAACTTGGTGCACGAAATTGTGATCACTACACAACTTCGCACAACTAACCAGCAAGTGCACTGGGTCGTCCAAGTAATAAACCTTACGCGAGTAAGGGTCGATCCCACGGAGATTGTTGGTATGAAGCAAGCTATGGTCACCTTGTAAATCTTAGTCAGGCAGACTCAAATGGGTATAGATGATGAATGAATAAAACATAAAAGATAAAGATAGAGATACTTATGTATATCATTGGTGAGAGCTTCAGATAAGCGTATGAAGATGTCTTCCCTTCCGTCTCTCTGCTTTCGTACTGTCTTCATCCAATCCTTCTTACTCCTTTCCATGGCAAGCTTATGCAAGGGTTTCACCGTTGTCAGTGGCTATCTCCCATCCTCTCAGTGAAAACGTTCCTATGCTCTGTCACAGCATATGGCTAATCATCTGTCGGTTCTCGGTCAGGCCGGAATAGAATCCATTGATTCTTTTGCGTCTGTCACTAACGCCCCGCCTGCTAGGAGTTTGAAGCACGTCACAGTCATTCAATCATTGAATCCTACTCAGAATACCACAGACAAGGTTAGACCTTCCGGATTCTCTTGAATGCCGCCATCAGTTCTCGCCTATACCACGAAGATTCCGGTTAAAGAATCCAAGAGATAAACACTAGAGCTTTGTTGCTTGTAGAACAGAAGTGGTTGTCAGTCACTTTGTTCATAAGTGAGAATGATGATGAGTGTCACGGATCATCACATTCATCAAGTTGAAGAACAAGTGATATCTTGGAACAAGAACAAGCAGAATTGAATAGAAGAACAATAGTAATTGCATTAATACTCGAGGTACAGCAGAGCTCCACACCTTAATCTATGGTGTGTAGAAACTCCACCGTTGAAAATACATAAGAACAAAAGTGATCATTGGTTTCGGCCCCAGAGAGGGAACCAGAAGAACCAAGATCTGATCTAAGAACTTGATGTCCAAAGATGAAAATACAATAGTAAAAGGTCCTATATATAGAGAACTAGTAGCCTAGGGTGTACAGAGATGAGTAAATGACATAAAAATCCACTTCCGGGCCAACTTGGTGTGTGCTTGGGCTGAGCATTGAAGCATTTTCGTGTAGAGACTCTTCTTGGAGTTAAACGCCAGCTTTTATGCCAGTTTGGGCGTTTAACTCCCATTTTGGTGCCAGTTCCGGCGTTTAACGCTGGGCTTTCTGAGGGTGACTTTGAACGCCAGTTTGGGCCATCAAATCTTGAGCAAAGTATAGACTATCATATATTGCTGGAAAGCCCAGGATGTCTACTTTCCAACGCCGTTGAGAGCTCGCCAATTGGGCTTCTGTAGCTCCAGAAAATCCACTTCGAGTGCAGGGAGGTCAGAATCCAACAGCATCTGCAGTCCTTTTCAGTCTCTGGATCAGATTTTTGCTCAGGTCCCTCAATTTCAGCCAGAAAATACCTGAAATCACAGAAAAATACACAAACTCATAGTAAAGTCCAGAAAAGTGAATTTTAACTAAAAACTAATAAAAATATACTAAAAACTATCTAGATCATACTAAAAACATACTAAAAACAATGCCAAAAAGCGTATAAATTATCCGCTCATCATTCATCTTTGCCGATTTGTAGAAAATGGTTGGCGTCTTTAGATCGTCTTTTGGGTGAATCGCGTTTTCACCTTTATCGGATGATTGTCTTTATCGTGGTCGCGCAGTGAATTTGTTTTTCACTTTCTGCCGACCTGTTGCTTTATAATCGGACGATGAATACTTCAGATTAATGCGTCTTGGAATCTTTGTAGAATATCTAAATAAAATTTATTCAAAGAAAAATGCAAATATATACATGTGGGAATTTCCTTGTTCCTAGGTCTCGACATGGTGCCTCATTAAAAAACCTTTTCGGGAAAAAGAGCGCATCCATTTAGTGAGATCCTTTACCTTTTCTAACTGTAGTACCTTCTTAGGTTGCAGGCATGCCATGATCGAGGAAGCTCTCGTCCATCAAGCTTGGACAGTCTGTAGTAGCCCTTCCCCAGTACTTTAATGACTCGGTAAGGTCCTTTCCAGTTAGCTGCCAGCTTTCCTTCTCCGGGTCGAGTTGTTCCAATGTCATTTCTGATTAGGATGAGATCATTCTCTGCAAAACTTCTCGGCACTACCTTTTGATTATATCTGGAAGCCATTCGTTGTTTTAGAGCTTCTTCCCTGATCCGAGCTCTTTCTTGGATTTCGGGTAACAAGTCGAGCTCTTCTCTCTGAAGTTGGGAGTTTGCTTGTTCATTGTAGTGGACTACTCGGGGAGATCCTTCTTTGATTTCTATTGGAATCATTGCCTCCACTCCGTATGCTAGTCGGAATGGTGATTCGTTTGTAGTAGAATGGGGTGTTGTTCGATATGCCCACAAGACTTGTGGAAGTTCCTCGGCCCAAGCTCCCTTTGCTTCTTGTAGCCTCCGCTTTAATCCGGCTAATATGACTTTGTTGGCCGCTTCGGCTTGTCCATTGGCTTGGGGATGTTCGACGGAGATGAACTGGTATTTTATGTTCAAATCGGCCACCAGTTTTCTGAAGCCTGCCTCTGTAAATTAGGTACCGTTGTCCGTGGTGATGGAGTATGGTACCCCGAACCTCGTAATAATGTTCCTATATAGGAATTTTTGACTTCTTTGAGCAGTGGTGTTGGCCAGGGGTTCTGCCTCAATCCATTTTGTGAAATAGTCTACTCCTACTATGAGGAATTTTACTTGTCCCGATCCCTGTGGGAAGGGTCCGAGTAGGTCGAGTCCCCATTTCGCAAATGGCCAGGGTGAGGTCACGCTGATGAGCTTTTCTGGTGGGGCAATGTGAAAGTTGGCATGCTTCTGGCATGGTGGACATGTCCTTACAAATTCTGTAGCCTCCTTTTGTAGAGTTGGCCAATAGAATCCCGTCCGGAGTACCTTTTTGGTGAGAGCTTGCGCTCCGAGATGATTTCCACAAATGCCACTGTGTACTTCCTCCAAGACTTCCTTTGTGTTGGAAGTTGGTACGCATTTTATTAAAGGTGTTGATATCCCTCTTTTGTACAGCGTGTTGTTTATGATAGTGTAGTACTGTGCCTCCCTTTTTAGCCTCTTTGCCTCCTTTTCATCTGTAGGGAGTTCTTCTGTTTTGAGGTAGTTTATTATGGGGGTCATCCTTCCTTGATCCTGACTTATTATGGCTAGGATTCTCTCTTCTTCCGCTATTGACGGGTTATGTAATACCTCCTGGATGAGGCTTCTATTGTTGCCCCCTGGTTTGGTGCTGGCTAATTTTGAAAGGGCGTCAGCTCGGGCATTTTGCTCACGAGGTATGTGGTGGATCCTATATTCCCCGAGTTGTCCGAGTTGTTCTTTGGTTTTATCCAAATATTTTTTCATGGTCGGATCTTTGGCTTGGTAGTTTCCTGTTATTTGTGAGGTGATGACTTGTGAGTCACTGTAGATGTTGAGCTTCCGAGCTCCAACCTCCCTAGCTAGCTTCAGACCAGCTAATAGTGCTTCGTATTCTGCCTGGTTGTTTGAGGCCGAGAATCCGAATTTAAGGGAGAGCTCCAGTTGAGTTCCTTGGTTGTTCTCAACTATCACACCCGCACTGCTTCCTGTTTTATTCGAGGATCCGTTTACGTATATGTTCCATTCTATGGGGATTTCCGGGACGTCTGTAAATTCTGCGATGAAGTCGGCCAGGTGTTACTATTTCATTGCTGTACGCGCTTCGTATTGGAAGTCGAATTCGGACAACTCGATTGCCCATTGTAGGATTCTTCCTGCTAGATCTATTTTCTGTAATATTCTTTTTATGGGTTGGTTGGTTCGAACTTTAATGGTATGCGCTTGGAAATATGGGCGAAGCCGCCGGGATGTGAGGATCAGAGCGTAGGCAAACTTTTCTATTTTCTGGTAGTTCAGCTCGGATCCCTGTAGTGCTTTGCTAATGAAGTAGACGGATTTTTGCCCATGTTCGTCTTCTCTGACTAGTGCTAAGGCTATTGCCCGGCTCCCTAATGCGAGATATAATATGAGCGGTTCTCTTTCTCGTGGCCGAGATAAGATAGGTGGTCGTCCTAAGAATTCTTTGAAGTCTAGGAAGGCTTGCTCACATTCTGTCGTCCATTCGAACTGTTTTCCTTTTCTTAAGGTAGCATAGAAGGGAAGAGATCTTATCGCAGCCCCTGCTAAGAATCGAGATAGAGCGGCTAACCTCCCGTTGAGTTGTTGTACCTCTTTGATACAGGTTGGGCTCTTCATGTTGAGTATGGCTCGACACTTGTCTGGATTTGCTTCAATCCCCCTTTGTGTGAGCATGAAGCCAAAGAATTTGCCGGCTTCTACTGCGAAGGTGCATTTTGCGGGATTGAGCCGCATGTTGTGTTTCCTGATAGTAGAAAACACTTGAGTCAGGTCGGATAACAATGTATCTTCGCTTTGTGTTTTTATCAACATATCGTCTACAAAAACTTCCATGATTTTTCCGATGTGATATGAGAAAACTTTATTCATTAGCCTTTGATAAGTAGCTCCTACGTTCTTGAGACCAAAAGGCATCACGATGTAACAGTAGTTTACTTTCGGTGTTAGGAACGAGGTTTTTTCTTGATCTGGTGGATACATGGGGATTTGGTTGTACCCTGAATATGCGTCCATGAATGAGAGATACTTATATCCTGATGAAGCGTCCACTAGAGCGTCGATGCTTGGGAGTGGGTAGGGGTCTTTTCGGCAGGCTTTGTTGAGGTCGGTGTAGTCGGTGCACATTCGCCACTTCCCATTTGACTTTTTCACTAAGACGACGTTTGCTAGCCATAGTGGATATTTGACTTCCCTTATGAACCCGGCCTCAAGTAGCGCTTGTACTTGTTCTTCTACAGCCTGAGCTCGTTCTGGTCCAAGTTTTCTTCGTCATTGTTGTACCGGCCGGGATCTCGGATAGACTGCCAATTTGTGGCTCATTAGTTCGGGATCAATACCTGGCATGTCGGCAGCTTTCCATGCGAAGAGATCAACATTATCTCGTAGGAACCGTATTAGCGATTCCTTTACGTCTCCTTTCAGGATCGTGCCAATATTAGTTGTTTTATCCGAGGTGTCTCCGATCTGGATTCTTTTTACTTCTCCTTCAGGTTATGGTCGGAATTCTTCTCGCCTCTGAACTCCACCGAGCTCGATTGTGTGGAACTCTCCTCCTTCACCCCGGAGGTTTAGGCTTTCGTTGTAACAGCGACGTGCCATTTTTTGATCTGCCTTTATCGTAGCTATCCCTTCCGCAGTTGGGAATTTCATACATAGATATGGGGTTGAAACTATTGCGCCGAGTTAATTTAACGTTGTCCGACCTATTAAGGCATTGTAGGTGGTGCACGAAATTATGATCACTACTTTTTAATACACAAAACAATCCCCGGTAATGGCTCCAAAGACTTGGTGCTCAATACCATGGCATAAACACAACTTCGCACAACTAACCAGCAAGTGCACTGGGTCGTCCAAGTAATACCTTACGTGAGTAAGGGTCGATCCCACGGAGATTGTTGCTATGAAGCAAGCTATGGTCACCTTGTAAATCTCAGTCAGGCAGACTCAAATGGGTATAGTGATAAACGAATAAAGCATAAAGATAAAGATAGAGATACTTATGTATATCATTGGTGGGAGCTTCAGATAAGCGTATGAAGATGCCTTCCCTTCCGTCTCTCTGCTTTCCTACAGTCTTCATCCAATCCTTCTTACTCCTTTCCATGGCAAGCTCATGTAGGGTTTCACTGTTGTCAGTGGCTACCTCCCATCCTCTCAGTGAAAATGTTCCCATGCTCTGTCACAGCATATGGCTAATCAGCTGTCAGTTCTCGGTCAGGCCGGAATAAAATCCATCGATTCTTTTGCGTCTGTCACTAACGCCCCGCCTGCTAGGAGTTTGAAGCACGTCACAGTCATTCAATCATTGAATCCTACTCAGAATACCACAGACAAGGTTAGACCTTCCGGATTCTCTTGAATGCCGCCATCAGTTCTCGCCTATACCACGAAGACTCTGATCTCACGGAATGGCTGGCTCGTTTGTCAGGCGAGCACTCGGTTGTCAGGCGATCAACCATGCATCGTGTATCAGGAATCCAAGAGATATTCACTAAGCCTCGTATGCTTGTAGAACAAAAGTGGTTGTCAGTCACCTTGTTCATGAGTGAGAATGATGATGAGTGTCACGGATCATCACATTCATCAAGTTGAAGAACAGGTGATATCTTGGACAAAGAACAAGTGGAATTGAATAGAAGAACAATAGTAATTGCATTAATACTCGAGGTACAGCAGAGCTCCACACCTTAATCTATGGTGTGTAGAAACTCCACCGTTGAAAATACATAAGAACAAGGTCTAGGCATGGCCGTGAGGCCAGCCTCCCAATGATCTAAGATAGCATAAAACTCAAAGATAGCTACCAAGATGTCAAATACAATAGTAAAAGGTCCTACTTATAGAAAACTAGTAGCCTAAGGTGTACAGAGATGAGTAAATGACATAAAAATCCACTTCCGGGCCCACTTGGTGTGTGCTTGGGCTGAGCAAATGAAGCATTTTCGTGTAGAGACTCCTCTTGGAGGTAAACGCCAGCTTTGGTGCCAGTTTGGGCGTTTAACTCCCATTTAGGTGCCAGTTCCGGCGTTTAACGCTGGAATTTCTTGAGGTGACTTTGAACGCCGGTTTGGGCCATCAAATCTTGGGCAAAGTATGGACTATCATATATTGCTGGAAAGCCCAGGATGTCTACTTTCCAACGCCGTTGAGAGCGCGCCAATTGGGCTTCTGTAGCTCCAGAAAATCCACTTCGAGTGCAGGGAGGTCAGAATCCAACAGCATCTGCATTCCTTTTGAGTCTCTGGATCAGATTTTTGCTCAGATCCCTCAATTTCAGCCAGAAAATACCTGAAATCACAAAAAAACACACAAACTCATAGTAAAGTCCAGAAAAGTGAATTTTAACTAAAAACTAATAAAAATATAATAAAAACTAACTAAAAGATACTAAAAACATACTAAAAACAATGCCAAAAAGTGTACAAATTATCCGCTCATCAGTAGGCTGAGCTTACGTCGACCACGATGTAATCTATCTTGAGTGTTCGGTACTGGTTCCCCTTTCCGAAGGTTGTATGCAGCGATATGTATCCCAACGGTTGAACTGGGGCATCTCCTAGTCTGAACAGGCTGTTCGGTTATGCTCTTAGCTCTTTTTTGTCTAGACCGAGTTTGTCGAAGGCAGTTTTGAATAAGATGTCTGCAGAGCTTCCCTGGTCAATTAATGTACGGTGAAGGTTGGCGTTTGCTAGTATGATCGTAATGACCATGGGGTCGTCGTGTCCCGAGATGATTCCGGATGCGTCTTCCTTGGTAAACGTGATTGCGGGATGTCTAGGACTTCCTTTTTTCCTTCGACGTGGTATACTTCTTTGAGATGTCGCTTTCGGGATGATTTGGAGATTCCTCCTCTGGCAAATCCACCGTGTATTACATGAACATGTCTTTCTGGTGTGCGAGGTGATCGTTCAGATCGTCCAACATCCTCATCCCTTCTTCTTTTTCTTGGTTCGTCATCCCGATTGGCCAAAAATCGATCTAGCTTTCCTTTTCTTACTAGTTTTTCTATGACGTTTTTCAAGTCGAAGTATTCGTTGGTGGAATGCCCTCGAAGTCGGTGATACTCACAGTATTCATTCCGATTTCCTCCTCCTCTTTTGCCTTTAAGTGGCCGAGCTGGAGGGATTTTCTCTGTATGGCAGACTTCTTTGTAAACATCCACCAAGGATACCCTAAGAAGAGTATAGTTATGATATTTTTTGATTTTCTCTCCGGAGCGATCTTCCTTTTTCTTAGATTCTTTATCTCGGTAGGTAGAGCCGAACCTTGAGGCTTCGACAAGTCGAGAGTTTTCCTCCATGTTGATGTATTTTTGTGCCCGTTCTTGTACTTCGTCTAAGGATGTAGGATATCTCTTTGATATAGATTGGCTAAATGGTCCTTCTCGTAGGCCATTTATAAGGCCCATAATGGCAGCCTCTGTTGGTAGACTTTGTATGTCCATGCATGTTTTGTTGAATCTTTCCATGTAGTTGCGAAGGCTCTCCCGATCTCCTTGTTTGATCCCTAGGAGGCTAGGTGCATGTTTGGCTTTGTCCTTTTGTATGGAAAATCGGGCCAGGAACTTCTTGGCCAGATCGTCGAAACTCGAGATGGATTTTGGAGGTAGGTTGTCAAACCATTTAATGGCTGTCTTGGTGAGAGTTGTTGGAAAGGCTTTGCAGCGGACTGCATCTGAGGCATCTGTGAGGTACATTCTACTTCTGAAGTTGCTGAGATGATGGTTGGGGTCCGAGGTGCCGTCATATAGAGTCATATTCGGAAGCTTGAAATCTTTTAGAATTTTGGTTTTCATAATTTCTCTGCTGAATGGGTCTTGATCTTTCTGAGAGCTATCTTCTGCGGATGATCGAGTAGCTTTAGTTTTAAGATCGGCTTCAAGTTTTACAAGCTTATCTTCTAGTTCTCTGCGTCGCCTTATCTCCCGGCGTATATCTTCTTCCTTTTCACGTTGATGTTGGGCTTCTTTCTCGAGTTGCTCCAATCGATTTTGAAGTGCTTCTATTATTCCTGGATTTGATGAATTTTTGACTCCATTGGTTTCTGGAGTATTTTTGAGTGTTGTGTCCGCGTTTTTATGCGGCGTTCTATCTTCCAGACCTGAATCGTGGTCGTTGTCATGGTCATCTACCATGTCAATGGGATGACTTCCAGGTTCCCCGGCAACGGCGCCAATGTTCCGAGGGTCACCTGAAACTCTAGGTCGATCTCGGACGAGACCTTCTGTGTTGGTCGGAACCGACGTGTCCGGCAGGTGTACAGCGGCCGGAGCTGGTGTGTCCGACTTGTTGGACTTGGTGGTGGTGATGATCCTTCGTCCCCGGAGGGTGGGGGGTACCTGCAAGGGACTCCGATGCTTAAGTTAGCAAGGGTATTAAGCAGGTATTGAGTAGAATCAGAGTATGAGTTATACCTGGGTGCTCCAGTGTATTTATAATGGTGAGATGTGACCTTTTGGATAACATAAGTTAGTTATCTTATCTTATCTTTATCTTTGGGTTAAGGTCAGCGTATCTTCCATGGAACCGCCTTTATCTCTATAGGCTTGGGCTACCTTAGGATTTGGGTTGTGTTCCTCTATTTGGGCCCTTTATTGGGCTTTCCTGTCGATTTGGTCGAGCTCTTTGAAAAGAGGTCGGATAGTCTGACCAGAGGAGGTCAGTCGCTTTATCTTCAATCATCCCAGGTCGGATAGCTCGACCCAGGGTATGAACAATAACTCTGTCACTTTTGGTCCCCTCGAGCTGACTTCTTCATGTCGGTCTGCCCCAAGTTATTTTGAGTAATCCATTTTATTTGGACCTTGTCCGGTCTCTTTTTTATGGATTACTTTTGTATAACTTTAGTAGCTTTCTGGGCCGACTTCGTCGTATCAGTCCCTTCGAAGTTATTTCTAGTAATCCGTTTTATTTGGACCTTGTCAGGTCTCTTTTTTACGGATTATTTTTTATAACTTTTTGTAGCTTTAGTCCGACTTCTTCATGTCAGTCCCTTTGGAAGTTATTTCTAGTAATCCGCTTTTTAGGGCTGGCCAGGCCTCTTTTTAGGGATTACTTTTTATAACTTTTTGTCGCTTTGATCTGGTCCGACTTCTTTTGCGTCGGTCCATTCCAAGTTATTTCTTAGCAATCCATTTTTGTTTCAAACCTCGTCAGGCCTCTATTCATGGATTGCTTTTTATAACTTATTGCATTATTCTGTTTTTATCGCTTTTCATCTTTGCCGATTTTGTAGAGTTTGATCTTGCTTGGTCGATCTTTGATGAATTCGATTTTCATTCTTTGTCGATCACGTCAGGCAGTGAATTTGGTTTTCACTTTTGCCGATCTGTAGCTTTATAATCGGCCAATGAATTTTGCATTTTCAGAATAATGCGTCTTGATAAAGAGATTTTGTAGGAAATCTGAAAAACTTTATTCAAAATAGAAAATATGCAAAATATATACATGTGGGTGCTTACCCTAGGTAATTTTGTAGATCTTGGCTTGGTGCCTCATTAAAAAACCTTTTTTTTAGGAAAAAGAGTGCACCTTTGTCCTAAGATCTTTTATTACCTTTTAACTATAATTCCTTCTTAGGTTACAGGCGTGCCATGATCTTGGTAGCTCTCGGCCCTCGAGTTCGGACACTTTGTAGTAACCTTTTTCCAGTACCTCTGTGATTCGGTAGGGTCCTTTCCAATTAGCTGCTAGCTTTCCCTCTCTGGGTCAACTTGTTCCGATATCATTTCGGATTAGGATGAGGTTATTGTTGGCGAAGCTTCGCTGCACTACCTTTTGATTGTATCTTAAGGCCATGCGGCGTTTTAGTGCTTCTTCTCTTATCCGAGCTCTTTCTCGAACTTCTGAGAGTATGTCGAGCTCTTCCCTTTGAAGTCAGGAGTTAGCTTCTTCGCTGTAGATGATCGTTTTGGGAAATCCTTCTTCAACTTCTACCGGTATCATTGCCTCCATTCCCTAACCCAATCGGAAGGGTGATTCCCTTGTGGTGGAGTGTGGAATTGTCTGATATGCCCATAGGACTTATGGGAGCTCTTCTGCCCAGGCACCCTTTGCATCCTGTAGCCTCCATTTTAACCCGGCTAGTATGACTTTATTGCCAGTTTCTGCTTGTCCATTAGCCTGCAGGTGTTCCACAGATGTGAATTGGTGCTTTATCTTCAAGTCAGCTACCAATTTTCTAAAGCCTGCGTTTGTGAACTGAGTGCCTTTGTCTGTGGTGATGGAGTAAGGAACCCCAAACCTCGTGATAATGTTCCTATATAGGAATTTCTGACTCTTTGGGCCATGTCATTGGCTAAAGGCTCTGCCTCTATCCATTTTTTGTGAAATAATCTACCCCTACAATGAGGAACTTAACCTGTCCTGACCCTTGGGGGAAGGACCCGAGAAGGTCGAGTCCCCACTTTGCAAATAGCCAAGGTGATGTCACGCTGATGAGTTCCTCTGGTGGGGCGACATCGAAGTTAGCATGTTTTTGACATGGTGGACACGTCTTAACATACTCAGTGGCTTCTTTTTGCAAAGTCGGCCAAAAGAATCCGGCTCGGAGTACTTTTTTAGCAAGGGCTCGTGCTCCGAGATGGTTCCCACAGGCGCCACTGTGTATCTCTTCCAATACCTCTTTTGTGTTAGAGGTCGGTACACATTTTAGTAGAGGTGTCGAAATTCCTCTCTTGTATAGAATGTTGTTTATGATGGTGTAATACTGTGCCTTCCGTTTTAACCTCTTTGCCTCTTGCTTATCTGTAGGGAGTATCTCTGATTTGAGGTAGTTAATTATGGGAGTCATCCATCCTTGATCTTGGCCTGATATGGCTAAAATTTTTTCTTCTTCTAAGATTGATGGGTTCTGCAGTACTTACTGGATGAGGCTCCTATTATTGTCCCCTGTTTTGGTGCTGGCTAATTTTGAGAGTGCGTCAGCTCGAGCATTTTGTTCCCAAGGTATATGTTGGATCTCATATTCCTGGAATTGCCGAAGTTGTTCCCTGGTTTTGTCCAGGTACTTTTTCATAGCCGGATCTTTGGCTTGGTAGGTCCCTGCTATTTACGAGGTGACAACCTGTGAGTCGCTAAAGATGACAAGTTTCTGGGCTTCGACTTCTTTAGCCAGCTTCAATCCAGCCAATAGTGCCTCATACTCAGCCTGGTTATTGGAAGTAGGGAACTCGAACTTTAGTGAGAGTTTGTTGTGGGTTCCCTGATTACTTTCTATTATCGCGCCTGCTCTGCTCCCAGTTTTATTGGAAGAGCCGTCCACGTAAAGATTCCACTTTGTAGAAATTTCCGGGGTGTCAGTGTACTCTGCAATGAAGTCGGCCAGATACTGTGATTTGATCGCTCTCCGAGCTTCATATTGGAGGTCGAATTCAGACAACTCGACTTCCCACTGTAGGATTCTCCCTGCTAAATCTATTTTCTGCAGAATGCCTTTTATGGGCTGGTTGGTCCGAACCTTGATGGTGTGAGCCTGGAAGTATGGACGAAGTCGTTGAGAGGTTAATATGAGAGCGTAGGTGAACTTCTCTATCTTTTGATAGTTCAGTTCAGACCCTTGTAGCGCTTTGCTGATGAAGTATATAGGTTGCTGTCTACTTTCGTCCTCTCGGACTAATGCTGAGGCTACTGCCCGGCTTCCTACTGCTAGGTATAATCTGAGTGCTTCTCCTTCCCGAGGTCGAGTAAGAACGGGTGGTTGTCCCAGGAATCTTTTGAAATCCTGGAAAGCTAGCTCGCACTCTGATGTCCATTCAAACTTCTTTCCCTTCCTTAGCGTAGCATAGAAGGGGAGAGATCTTATGGCTAATCCAACTAGAAATCTGGACAAGGCTGCCAGTCGCCCGTTGAGTTGTTACACTTCTTTGACACAGGTCGGGCTTTTCATGTTGATTATGGCCTGGCACTTGTCCGGGTTTGCTTCGATTCCTCTTTGTGTGAGCATGAATCCTAAGAATTTGCCAGCTTCTACTGCGAAGGTGCATTTCGTAGGGTTAAGTCGCATGCCATGCTTTCTTATGGTATTGAATACTTTGGCGAGGTCGGACAGTAATGATTCCTCGCGTTGTGTCTTTACTAACATATCGTCCACGTATACCTCCATTAGTTTTCCAATGTGATCTGCGAAAACTTTGTTCATTAACCTTTGGTAGGTAGCTCCTGCGTTTTTGAGTCTGAATGGCATGACGATGTAGCAATAATTCGCTTTGGGTGTTAAGAATGAGGTTTTTTCTTGATCAGGTGGGTACATCGGGATTTGATTGTATCCTGAATAGGTGTCCATAAATGAGAGGTAGTTGTATCCAGAGGAGGCGTCCACTAGAGTGTCGATGTTTGGGAGTGGATAAGAATCTTTTGGGCAAGCTTTGTTGAGGTCGGTGTAATCAGTGCACATCTGCCACTTCCCATTTGACTTTTTCACCAAGACAACATTGGCTAACCATAGTGGGCACTTGACTTCCCTAATGAATCCTACCTCTAATAGAGCTTGTACCTGTTCTTCCACAGCTTGGGATCTTTCTGGTCCGAGCTTTCTACGCCTCTGCTGTACTGACCGAGATCCTGGATATACTTCCAGCTTGTGGCACATTAGCTTGGGGTCTATGCCCGGTATGCCTGCGGCCTTCCATGCGAAGAGGTCGTTATTATCTATTAAGAACTGTATGAGGGACTTTTTTACTCCTTCCTTTCGGATTGCGCCGATATTGGTCATTTTATCTGGGACATCTCCGATCTGGACTTTTTCTGTCTTGCCTTTAGGCTATAGATGGAGTTCTTCCCGACCTCGAATTCCCCCGAGTTCGATGGTGTGGATTTCTTCTCCTTTGCCTCGAAGGTTCAAACTTTCATTGTAACAGCGACGTGCTATTTTCTGGTCTCTTTTTATCGTAGCGATCCCTTCTGTAGTTGGAAACTTCATGCATAGATGTGGAGTTGAGACTACTGCCCCGAGCTGATTTAGCGTTGTCCGACCTATTAAGGCATTGTAGGCTGAGCTCACGTCGACCACAATGTAGTCTATGTTGAGTGTCCTTGACCGGTTTCCCTTTCCAAAGGTTGTGTGTAACGAGATGTATCCAAGTGGTTGGATTGGAGTGTCTCCTAATCCGAATAAGCTGTTCGGATATGCTTTGAGCTCTTTTTCTTCCAGGCCGAGTTTGTCGAAGGCAGTTTTGAACAAGATGTCAGCTGAACTTCCTTGGTCCACCAATGTGCGATGGAGGTTAGCGTTGGCCAATATGATAATGATGACCATGAGATCGTCATGTCCCGAGATGACGCCAGCTGCGTCCTCTTTAGTGAAATTAATAGTAGGGAGGTCGGGCAAAATTAATAGTTCTCCTCCCTCGACGTGATATATTTCTTTGAGGTGTCTTTTGCGAGATGATTTGGAGATTCCTCCTCCCGCAAATCCTCCATGTATCATGTGAACATGTCTCTCTAGCGTACGAGGAGGTCGTTCTGTTCGTCCGACCTCTTCGTCTCTTCTTCTTTTTCTGGGCTCATCTGTCTTACTAGCTAGGTACCGATCTAGTCTCCCTTCTCTTACCAATTTCTCTATGACATTTTTCAAGTCGAAGCACTCATTGGTGGGATGTCCATAGATTCGATGGTATTCGCAGTATAATGTCCATAGATTCGATGGTATTCGCAGTATTTCGTCCGATTTCCTCCTCCCTTTTTGCTTTTAAGTGGGCGAGGTGGTGGGATCTTTTCAGTGTGGCATACTTCTCGGTATACTTCCACGAGAGACACTCGGAGAGGGGTGTAATTGTGGTATTTCTTGATCTTCTCTCGATGCTGATCTTCTTTTATCTTGGACTCTTTATCCTTATCTCGGGAGGAGTAAAAGGATCCGGATTTCGAGGTCTCTCCTAGTCGAGAGTTTTCCTCCATGTTGATGTAGTTTTCCGCTCGTTCTTGTACTTCATTCAGAGATGTGGGATGTTTCTTTGATATGGAATGACTAAAAGGCCCCTCTCGTAGGCCATTGATGAGACCCATAATGGCTGCTTTGGTTGGCAGACTTTGTATGTCCATACATGCTTTGTTGAATCTTTCCATGTAGTTGCGAAGACTTTCCCAATCTCCTTGCTTGATCCCTAACAAGCTTGGGGCGTGCTTGGCTTTGTCCTTCTGGATGGAGAATCTAGCAAGGAACTTTCCCACTAAGTCGTCAAAGCTTGAGATGGACCTCGGGGGTAGGCTGTTGAACCACTTAATTGCCGTTTTGGTAAAGGTAGTTGGGAAGGCTTTGCACCGGATTGCATCCGAGGCATTGGTGAGATACATTCTGCTTCTGAAATTACTGAGATAATGGCTTGGATCTGATGTGCCATCGTACGGGGTCATGTCGGGAGCTTTGAAGTCTTTTGGGACTTTGGCTTTAATAATCTCTTTGGTGAACGGGTCTTGATCCTTGTGGGGATTATCCTCGTGTTTGGCTTGAGTAGTCTTCTTTAGATCTGCTTCAAGCTGTAATAGTTTATCTTGCAGCTCTTTGCGTCGCCTAGTTTCCCTTCTGAGGTCCTTCTCGGCTTCTCGTTGATACTTGGTTTCTTTTTCGAGTTGTTTAAGACGTTTTTGTTGTGCCTGAAGTGCCTCTAGGATTTCTGTATTTGGCGGACTCTTATCTTTGTTTAGTTGATAAGTATCCTTTGATGTGGCATCCGTGTTCTTGTGCGGCGTCCTGTCCTCTAGATCAGAGTCATAGTCGTTGTCAAGATTATCTGCCATGACGATGGGATGATGATGAGCGGATAATTTATACGCTTTTTGGCATTATTTTTAGGTAGTTTTTAGTAAGTTCAAGCTACTTTTAGGGATGTTTTCATTAGTTTTTATGTTAAATTCACATTTCTAGACTTTACTATGAGTTTGTGTGTTTTTCTGTGATTTCAGGTAATTTCTGGCTGAAATTGAGGGACTTGAGCAAAACTCTGATAGGAGGCTGACAAAGGACTGCTGATGCTGTTGGAATCTGACCTCCCTGCACTCGAAATGGATTTTCTGGATCTACAGAACTCCAAATGGCGGGCTCTCAACAGCGTTGGAAAGTAGACATCAAAAGCTTTCCAGCAATATATAATAGTCTATACTTTATTCGGGAATTGACGACATAAATTGGCGCTCAACGCCAGTTCCATGTTGCTGTCTAGGGTAAAGCGCCAGAAACACGTCACGACCCGGAGTTGAACGCCCAAAACACGTTACAACTTGGCGTTCAACTCCAAAAGAAGCCTCATCTCATGGATAGATCAAGCTCAGCCCAAACACGCACCAAGTGGGCCCCGGAAGTGGATTTATGCATCAATTACTTACTCCTGTAAACCCTAGTAGCTAGTCTAGTATAAATAGGATAATTTACTATTGTATTAGACATCTTTGGTCTCAGTTTTGTTTTATTCTTCATCTTAGGAGGCTATTGATCACGTTTTGGGGGGGCTGGCCATTCGGCCATGCCTGAACCTTTCACTTATGTATTTTCAACAGTGGAGTTTCTACACACCATAGATTAAGGGTGTGGAGCTCTGCTGTACCTCAAGTTTCAATGTAATTACTATTATTTTCTATCCAATTCGATTTATTCCTATTCTAAGATATTCATTGCACTTCAACTTGATGAATATGATGATCCGTGACACTCATCATCATTCTCACCTATGAACGCGCGTGATTGACAACCACTTCCGTTCTACCTTAGGCCGGGCACATATCTCTTGGATTCCTTAATCAGAATCTTCGTGGTATAAGCTAGAATTGATGGCGGCATTCATGAGAATCCGGAAAGTCTAAACCTTGTCTATGGTATTCCGAGTTAGATTCTGGGATTGAATGACTGTGACGAGCTTCAAACTCCTGAAGGCTGGGCGTTAGTGACAGACGCAAAAGAATCAAGGGATTCAATTCCAACCTGATTGAGAATCGACAGATGATTAGCCGTGCTGTGACAGAGCATTTGGACCTTTTTCACTGAGAGGATGGGATGTAGCCATTGACAATGGTGATGCCCTACTTACAGCTTGCCATGGAAAGGAGTAAGAAGGATTGGATGAAGCAGTAGGAAAGCAGATTCATGAGGAGCACAGCATCTCCATACACCTATCTGAAATTCCCACCATGGAATTACATGAGTAACTTTATCTTTATTTTATGTTTATTTACTATTATTTGATTTTCCAAATTCCATAATTTATTTAAATCTGCCTGACTGAGATTTACAAGATGACCATAGCTTGCTTCATACCAACAATCTCTGTGGAATCGACCCTTACTCACATAAGGTTTATTACTTGGACGACCTAATACACTTGCTGGTTAGTTGAACGGAGTTGTGTCCACACATAGTAAAGAGCTATTATCCCGAAATAAATTCCATACAAGTACAAAGAGTACAACTTTGATGATCACAATTTCGTCCACCAAGTTTTTAGCGCCATTGCCGGGGATTGTTTGAGTTTGGACAACTGACGGTTCATCTTGTTGCTCAGATTAGGTAATTTTCTTTTCAAAATTTTTCAAAGTTTTTTATTTATTTTTGTTTTTCTAAATAATATTTTTTGAAAAAAATTAATAAAATCATAAAATTCAAAAATATTTTATGTTTCTTGTTTGAGTCTTGAGTCAATTATTAAGTTTGGTGTCAATTGCATGCTTTGAAAATTTTTTCTTGCATTTTTCGAAAAATTCATGCATTCATAGTGTTCTTCATGATCTTCAAGTTGTTCTTGGTAAGTCCTCTTGTTTGATCTTGATTTTTTTCCTGTTTTGTGTATTTTCTTGTTTTTCATATGCATTTTTTGCTTGTTAGAGTCCATGCATTAAAGATTTCTAAGTTTGGTGTCTTGCATATTTTCTTTGCATCAAAAATTTTTTCAAAAATATGTTCTTGATGTTCATCATGATCTTCAAAGTGTTCTTGGTGTTCATCTTGACATTCATAGTGTTCTTGCATGCATCATGTGTTTTGATCCAAAATTTTTAAGTTTTGGGTTATAATTTTGTTTTTCTCTCATCATAAAAAAATTCAAAAATCAAAAAAATATCTTTTCCTTTTTTCTTCCTAATTTTCGAAAATTTGAGTTGACTTGGTCAAAATTTTTAAAATTTAGTTATTTCTTGTAAGTCAAGTCAAATTTTCAATTTTAAAAATCTTATCTTTTCAAAATCTTTTTCAAAAATCATATCTTTTTAATTTTTTTTCTATTTTTCGAAATTTTTGAAAATTATTTTTCAAAATCTCTTTTTCTTAACTTTATTTCATAATTTTCAAAAATTCACTAACAATTAATGTGATTGATTCAAAAATTTGAAGTTTGTTACTTTCTTGTTAAGAAAGGTCCAATCTTTAAATTCTAGAATCTTATCTTTTAGTTTCTTGTTAGTTAAGTAATTAATTTTAATTTTAAAATTAAATCTTTTTCAAAATATCTTTTTCTTAAAAATCATATCTTTTTATCATATCTTTTTCAAAACTTTATCTTTTTCAAAAATTTGATTTTAAAATGTCTTATCTAACTTTTTATCTTCTTATCTTTTCAAATTTGATTTTAATATCTTTTTCAACTAACTATTTGACTTTTTGTTTGTTTCCTATCTTTTTCAAAACCACCTAACTACTTTTCCCTCTTTAATTTTCGAAAATATCTCATCCCTTTTTCAAAAATTCTTTGTAATTAATTAATTGTTTTAATTTTAATTCTATCTTATCTTTTATTTTCAAAAATCATTTAACTTCTTTTCAAATTTATTTTCGAAATTTCTTCCCTCTCCCCTTCTTTCATTTATTTATTTATCTACTAACATTTCTCTTCACCTCTCTTCATCTTAAATCACTACCTCTATCTTACCCATTCTTCTTCACTCTTCTTCCCTTCTTCTTCTACTAACATAAAGGAATCCCTTTACTGTGACATAGAGGATTCCTCTTTCTTTTCTTGTTCTCTTCTTCCCTATATGAGCAGGAACAAGGAAAACGACACTCTTGTTGAAGCTGATCTAGAACCTGAAAGGACTCTGAAGAGAAAACTAAGAGAAGCTAAATTATAACAATCCAGAGGCAACCTTTCTAAAATTTTTTAACAAGAGAAGGAGATGGCAGCCGAACCTAACAACAATAATGCAAGGAGGATGCTTGGTGATTTCACTAAACCAACTTCCAAATTTGATGGAAGAAGCATCTCCATTACGGCCATTGGAGCAAACAATTTTGAGCTGAAACCTCAATTAGTTGCTTTAATGCAACAGAACTGCAAGTTTTATGGACTTCCATCTGAAGATCCTTACCAGTTTTTAACTGAGTTTTTGCATATTTGTGAGACTGTTAAAACGAATGGAGTAGATCCTGAAGTCTACAGACTCATGCTTTTCCCTTTTACTGTAAGAGACAGAGCTAGAACATGGTTGGACTCACAACCTAAAGATAGCCTAGACTCCTAGGATAAGCTGGTCACGACCTTGGATAAATTCTTTCCTCCTCAAAAGCTGAGCAAGCTTAGAGTGGATGTCCAGACCTTCAAGCAAAAGATGGTGAATCCCTCTATGAAGCTTGGGAAAGATACAAGCAGATGACCAAAAAGTGTCCTTCTGACATGTTTTCAGAATTGACCATATTAGATATATTCTATTATGGTCTATCTGAGTTTTCCAAGATGTCATTGGACCATTCCGCAGGTGGATCTATTCACCTAAAGAAAACACCTGGAGAGGCTCAAGAACTTATTGACATGGTTGCAAATAACCAATTCATGTACACTTCTGAGAGGAATTCCGTGAATAGTGGGACGCCTCAAAGGAAGGGAGTTCTTGAAATTGATACTCTGAATGCCATATTGGCTCAGAACAAAGTGTTGACTCAGCAAGTCAACATGATCTCTCAAAGTCTGAATGGATGGCAAAATGCATCCAACAGTACTAAAGAGGCAGCTTTTGAAGAAGCTTATGATCCTGAGAACCCTGCAATGGCAGAGGTTAATTACATGGGTGAACCTTATGGAAACACCTATAACTTATCATGGAGAAATCATCCAAATTTCTTATGGAAGGATCAACAAAAGCCTCAACAAGGCTTTAACAATGGTGGAAGAAATAGGCTCAGTAATAACAAGTCTTTTCCATCATCTTCTCAGCAACAGACAGAAAATTCTGAACAGAGCCCCTCTAATTTAGCAAACTTAGTCTCTAATCTGTCAAAAGCCACTTTAAGTTTCATGAGTGAAACAAGGTCCTCCATTAGAAATCTGGAGGCACAAGTGGGCCAACTGAGTAAGAAAGTCATTGAAACTCCTCCCAGTATTCTCCCAAGCAATACAGAAGAGAATCCAAAAGGAGATTGCAAGGCCATTGAAGTAATCAATATGGCCGAATGCACAAGGGAGGAGAAGGACGAAAATCCTAGTGAGAAAGACCTCCTGGGACGTCTCTCAAACAAGAAGGAGTTCCCCATTGAGGACCTAAAGGAATCTGAGGCTCATATAGAGACCATAGAGATTCTACTAAATCTCCTTCTGCCATTCATGAGCTCTGAAGACTATTCTTCCTCAGAAAAGGATGAAGATGTAACTGGAGAGCAAGTTGCTCAATATCTAGGAGCTATCATGACGCTGAATGCCAAGTTGTTTGGTAATGAGACTTGGGAAGGTGAACCTCCCTTGCTCATTAGTGAATTAGATACATGGATTCAGAAAACCTTACCTCAAAAGAGACAAGATCCTGGTAAATTCTTAATACCCTGTACTATAGGCACCATGACCTTTAACAAGGCTCTGTGTGACCTGGGGTCAGGCATAAACCTTATGCCACTCTCTGTAATGGAGAAACTAGGGATCATTGAGGTACAGCCTGCCTTATTCTCATTGCAATTGGCAGACAAGTCAGTAAGACAACCTTATGGATTAGTAGAGGACGTATTAGTAAAGGTTGAAGGCCTTTACATCCCTGCTGATTTCATAGTCTTAGACACTAGGAAGGAAGAAGATGAATGCATCATCCTTGGAAGACCCTTCCTAACCACAGCAAAAGCTGTGATTGATGTTAACAGAGGAGAATTAGTCCTTCAATTGAATGGGGACTACCTTGTGTTTAAAGCTCAAGGATCTCCCTCTGCAACTATGGAGAGGAAGCATGAAAAGCTTCTCTCAGTCCAGTGTCAAACAGAGCCCCCACAGTCAAACTCTAAGTTTGGTGTTGGGAGGCCACAACCAAACTCTAAGTTTGGTGTTGAATCCCCACAACCAAACTCTAAGTTTGGTGTTGGGACTATACAACATTGACCTGATCACTTTTGTGGCTCCATGAGAGCCCACTGTCAAGCTAGTGACATTAAAAGAGCGCTTGTTGGGAGGCAACCCAATTTTTATTTATCTAATTTTAATTTTATTTTATTATTATTTTGTGTTTTATTAGGTTCATGATCATGTGGAGTCACGAAAAAAATTATTAAAATTAAAAACAGGATCAAAAACAGCAGAAGAAAAATCACACCCTGGAGGAAGGACTTACTGGCGTTTAAACACCAGTAAGGTGCATCTGGCTGGCGTTCAACGCCAGAACAGAGCATGTTTCTGGCGTTCACAGCGCCAGAAACAAGCAACATCCTGGCATTTGAACGCCAGGAATGTGCCTTGAGGAAAGCTGGGGCTGAACGCCAGTAACAAGCATGGAACTGGCGTTCAACGCTAGAAACAAGCTACACATGGGCGTTGAATGCCCAGAGTGTGCATCACATCGGCGTTTAAATGCCAGAATGGTGTGCAAAGGCATTTTACATGCCTAATTGGTGCAGGGATGTAAATCCTTGACACCTCAGGATCTGTGGACCCCACAGGATCATCTCAGGATCTGTGGACCCCACAGGATCCCCACCTAACATATTCTCCCCTCTTCTCAACATTCAATCTCTCTTTCCAATAAACACACTTCCCAACAACTTCAATCTCTCTTTCCAATTACCCCCTTCACCACTCACATCCATCCACTCTTCCCCATAAACCCCACCCACCTTCAAAATTCAAAAATCTTTTCCCACCCAAACCCACCCTAAATGACCGAAACTACACCCACTCCCCTCCTTATATATACCCCTCTATTCTACTTCATTTTCACACAACACAACCCCCTCTTCTATACCTTGGCTGAATCCATATCCCCTCACTCTCCTCCATCTTTTCTTCTTCTTCTTCTTCTTCTTCTTCTCTTCTTTCTTCTCTTGCTCGAGGGCGAGCAATGTTTTAAGTTTGGTGTGGTCAAAGCATAATCTTTTTGTTTTTCCATTACCATCAATGGAACCTAAGGCCGGAGAATCCTCTAGAAAAGGAAAAGGGAAGACAAAAGCTTCCACCTCCAAGTCATGGGAGATGGAAAGATTCATCTCCAAAAGCCATCAAGACCACTTCTATGATGTTGTGGCAAAGAAGAAGGTGATCCCTGAGGTCCCTTTCAAACTCAAGAAAAATGAGTATCCAAAGATCCGACATAAAATCCGAAGAAGATGTTGGGAAGTCCTAACCAACCCCATGCAACAAGTCAGAATTTAATGGTTCATGAATTCTATGCCAATGCATGGATCACTAAGAACCATGATCAAAGTGTGAACCCGAGTCCAAAGAATTATCTCACAATGGTTCGGGGGAAATACTTAGATTTTAGTCCAGAAAATGTGAGGTTGGCATTCCACTTGCCCATGATGCAAGGAGATGAACGCCCCTACACTAGAAGGGTCAACTTTGATCAAAGGTTGGACCAAGTCCTTATGGACATATGTGTGGAAGGAGCTCAAAGGAAAAGAGACTCCAAAGGTAAGCCAGTTCAACTGAAAAGACTGGACCTCAAGCCTGTAGCTAGAGGATGGTTGGAGTTCATTCAACGCTCCATCATTCCCACTAGCAACCGATCTGAAGTTACTGTGGATCGGGCCATCATGATTCATAGCATCATGATTAGAGAGGAAGTAGAAGTTCATGAAGTCATCTCCCATGAATTCTACAAAATAGCCGATAATCCCTCCAACACGGCAAGGCTAGCTTTTCCTCATCTTATTTGCCATCTATATTACTCAGCTGGAGTTATCATAGAAGGAGACATCCTTATTGAAGAGGATAAGCCCATCACCAAGAAGAGGATGGAGCAAGCAAGAGAGACCCTCCACTGATCTCAAGAGATGCATGAAGAAGCTCATCATCAAGAAATCCCTGAGATGCCTCAAGGAATACACTTTCCTCCCAACAACTATTGGGAGCAACTCAACACTTCCCTAGAAGATTTGAGCTACAATGTGGAACAATTAAGGGTGGAACATCATGAACACTCCATCATTCTCCATGAAATAAGAAAAGATCAAAGAGCAATGAGGGAGGAGCAACAAAGGCAAGGAAGGGACATAGAAGAGCTCAAGGACATTGTTGGACCTTCAAGAAGAAGACGCCACTAATGTGGATTCATTCCTTGTTCTTATTTTTCTGCTGTTCGGTTTTTATATTATATGTTTATCTATGTTTTGTGTCTCTACTTCATGATCATTAGTGTTTAGTAACTATGTCTTAAAGTTATGAATAATTTCATTAATCCTTCACCTCTCTTAAATGAAAAATGTTTTAATTCAAAAGAACAAGAAGTACATGAATTTTGAATTTATCCTTGAATTTAATTTAATTATATTGATGTGGTGACAATACTTTTTGTTTTCTGAATGAATGCTTGAACAGTGCATATTTTTTATCTTTGTTGTTTATGAATATTAAAATTGTTGGCTCTTGAAAGAATGATAAATAAGAGAAATGTTATTGATGATCTGAAAAATCATAAAATTGATTCTTGAAGCAAGAAAAAGCAGTGAAAAATCAAAGGCTTACGAAAAAAAATGGCAAAAAAAAATTTAGAAAGAAAAAGAAAAAGCAAGCAGAAAAAGCCAATAGCCCTTAAAACCAAAAGGCAAGGGTAAAAAGGATCCAAGGCTTTGAGTATCAATGGATAGGAGGGCCCAAGGAAATAAAATCCATGCCTAAGCGGCTAAATCAAGCTGTCCCTAACCATGTGCTTGTGTCATGAAGGTCCAAGTGAAAAGCTTGAGACTGAGTGGTTAAAGTCGTGATCCAAAGCAAAAAGAGTGTGCTTAAGAGCTCTGGACACCTCTAACTGGGGACTCTAGCAAAGCTGAGTCACAATCTGAAAAGGTTCACCCAGTCATGTGTCTGTGGTATTTATATATCCGGTGGTAATACTGGAAAACAAAGTGCTTAGGGCCACGGCCAAGACTCATAAGTAGCTGTGTTCAAGAATCAACATCCTTAACTAGGAAAGTCAATAACACTATCCGAAATTCTAAGTTCCTAGAAGAAGCCAATCATTCTAAACTTCAAAGGAAAAAGTGAGATGCCAAAACTGTTCAGAAGCAAAAAGCTACAAGTCCCGCTCATCTAATTAGAATTAATATTCATTGATATTCTGAGATTTATAGTATATTCTCTTCTTTTTATCCTATTTAATTTTCAGTTGCTTGGGGACAAGCAACAATTTAAGTTTGGTGTTGTGATGAGCGGATAATTTATACGCTTTTTGGCATTGTTTTTAGGTAATTTTTAGTAAGTTCAAGCTACTTTTAGGGATGTTTTCATTAGTTTTTATGTTAAATTTACATTTCTGGACTTTACTATGAGTTTGTGTATTTTTTTGTGATTTCAGGTAATTTCTGGCTGAAATTGAGGGACTTGAGCAAAACTCTGATAGGAGGCTGACAAAGGACTGCTGATGCTGTTGGAATTTGACCTCCCTGCACTCGAAATATATTTTCTGGAGCTACAAAACTCCAAATGGCACGCTCTCAATGGCGTTGGAAAGTAGACATCCAGAGCTTTCCACCAATATATAATAGTTCATACTTTATTCGGGAATTGACGACGTAAATTGGCGCTCAACGCCAGTTCCATGTTGTTGTCTAGAGTAAAACGCCAGAAGCACGTCACGACCCGGAGTTGAACGCCCAAAACACGTTACAACTTGGCGTTCAACTCCAAAAGAAGCCTCATCTCGTGGATAGATCAAGCTAAGCCCAAACACGCACCAAGTGGGCCCCGAAAGTGGATTTATGCATCAATTACTTACTCCTGTAAACCCTAGTAGCTAGTCTAGTATAAATAGGATAATTTACTATTGTATTAGACATCTTTGGTCTCAGTTTTGTTTTATTCTTCATCTTAGGAGGCTATTGATCACGTTTTGGGGGGACTGGCCATTCGGCCATGCCTGAACCTTTCACTTATGTATTTTCAACAGTGGAGTTTCTACACACCATAGATTAAGGTTGTGGAGCTCTGCTGTACCTCAAGTTTCAATGCAATTACTATTATTTTCTATCCAATTCGATTTATTCGTATTCTAAGATATTCGTTGCACTTCAACTTGATGAATGTGATGATCCGTGACACTCATCATCATTCTCACCTATGAACACGCGTGATTGACAACCACTTCCGTTCTACCTTAGGCCGGGCGTATATCTCTTGGATTCCTTAATCAGAATCTTCGTGGTATAAGCTAGAATTGATGGCGGCATTCATGAGAATCTGGAAAGTCTAAACCTTGTCTATGGTATTCCGAGTAGGATTCTGGGATTGAATGACTGTGACGAGCTTCAAACTCCTGAAGGCTGGGCGTTAGTGACAGACGCAAAAGAATCAAGGGATTCTATTCCAACCTGATTGAGAACCGACAGATGATTAGTCGTGCTGTGACAGAGCATTTGGACCTTTTTCACTGAGAGGATGGGATGTAGCCATTGACAACGGTGATGCCCTACATACAGCTTGCCATGGAAAGGAGTAAGAAGGATTGGATGAAGCAGTAGGAAAGCAGAAATTCAGGAGGAGCACATCATCTCCATACACCTATCTGAAATTCCCACCATGGAATTACATGAGTAACTTTATCTTTATTTTATGTTTATTTACTATTATTTGATTTTTCAAATTCCATAATTTATTTAAATCTGCCTGACTGAGATTTACAAGATGACCATAGCTTGCTTCATACCAACAATCTCTGTGGAATCGACCCTTACTCACGTAAGGTTTATTACTTGGACGACCCAGTACACTTGCTGGTTAGTTGAACGGAGTTGTGTCCACACATAGTAAAGAGCTATTATCTCGAAATAAATTTCATACAAGTACAAAGAGTACAACTTTGATGATCACAATTTCGTCCACCAGATGACTTCCAGGTTCCCCGGCAATGGCGCCAATGTTCCGTGAGTTATGTGAAACTGTAGGTCGATCTCGGATGAGATCTTCTGTATTGGTGGGAGCTGTTGTGTCCGACTTGATGATGGTGGTCGGAGCCTTCGTGTCCGACTTGTTGGACTTGGTGGTGGTGCTGATCCTTCGTCACCAGAGGGTGGTGGTACCTGCAAGGGACTCCGATGCTTAAGTTAGCAAGGGTATTAAGTAGGTTTTTAGTAGAATCAAAGTATGAGTTATACCTGGGTGCTCCAGTGTATTTATAATGGTGTGGAGTGACCTTTCTGGGGATAAGATAGTTATCTTATCTTATCTTTGAGTGAAGTCATCTTATCTTTAAGGGGGAACCGCCTTATCTTTCTTTAGGCTTTGCCGCCTTTAGATTCGGGTTGTGTTCCTCCATCTTGGGCATCTTTGGGCCTCCGTAGCGTTTTGGCCGACCTCTTTTACAAAAAGGTCGGTTAAAGCTGATCTGAACAGGTCGGTTGATTTGTCGTCGATTAGCCCGGGTTGTACAGCTCGACCCAGGGCATGAACAGTTACCATATTGAGAACCTCCGGTTCTCATACCATATGTTGTTGTTATTTTTTAGATGCAGGTCGCAACCCACCTCGGTGAGTTTGCGGATGGTGACAGAGTGGAGGATCTTCTGTTATCTTTGTGTTTTGTTTATTATGTTGTAGTTCTCACACTTTTGTTATCTTATACTCTATTGCCCTAGAGACTTACTTAGAGAGATAAGTTGTATAAGCTGTTTTAACTCAAAAACTCTATATCTTCTATTTGTATCTAGTCGGCCTAAACTCCGAAGGCTAAGATTATAGTTCTTTTTTTATCATACTTATATATATATATATATATATATATATATATATATATATATATATCTTGACTACTATTATATTAAGTCTCATGTTGTATCCCGTGCCTTTACACTTTTAGTTATCTTGTCTGAATGCTTCGTGCTTTGTAGATCCTCTTTACGCAATTTTGAACTTTATTCCTTCATCGGGCTCTTAGTATTATTATTTTCTTCTATATTTGTTCATGTGTGAGCTTTAGAACTGTCATGACGCCTTGTTATCCTTCACTTTACGACTAGAGGTAAGACTTAGGGTAAGGGTGTTATACCTAAGGCCTCATCCCCTGAAAAAGTTACCAACTATACTAGCTTGGAGCACTACCCTCGCCAACCAAATGATACGTAAAAATTTGATTTCACGTACAACCGGCAAGTATACCGGGTCGTATCAAGTAATAAGACTCACTAGGAGTGAGGTCGATCCCACGAGGATTGGTAGATTAAGCAACTTTAGTTAAATGGTAAATTTAGTCAAGCGAACATAATTTTGATTTTATGAGCAATGTGACTTTTGAACATAATTGCAGGAATTTAAATGGCAATGAATTTAAGAACGGGAATATAGAAATAAAATGAAAGTAAATAACTAAAACTTAAATTGCAAGAAACTTAAATGACATCAAAGATAAATGACAAGGAATTAAAGGGAGCAGAAATTTAAAGAACATAAGAGTAAATAGCAAGAATTAAAGGAACAAAATGTAGATAACAACAATAATAAATTGACAGAATGTAAAAAGGAATTGGGTTATGGGTAATCAACAATCTAGAAGCAAAAGAAATAAGAAGTAATGATAGAGAGGATCATTAGGGATCAGAGATGCAAGTTTTCATGAATTGATATTAGTCAAATCCTTCTCAATCATGGGTATAGATCCATGGCAAGTGGGTAATTGAATCCCAATCTCTTGGTGATTCAATTTCTCTCAACATAACCAATTGCCACTCTCGTGATCTAATTGTTCATGAGAAGAGCTGAAGCTCAAATCTAATCCAGCCACACAAATCCCATAATCTCAACCAAGGAGAGTTACATCTCACATACTAACCAAGGTGTATTGATTAAAGAAATCATGAAAGGATGAACTCTAAACTGAATTATGTGGCTCATTCCTCAAATTCACCACATAATTCATATAGATTAACCCCTCTCTCGATGGTGGTTGAATCTTTGAAGAACAAGAGTTCCCCCTTTAGATCAACCACTAGAATTGAGGAGGAAAAGATGAGTTCACCAATGCATTCCAACAAGCAGAGCTCTTCCCCCTAATGAAAGTGGGGTTTAGTGAGTCATAGCTCCAATTTCAACAACAATTGCCATAAACCAAAATTTAACTCAAATGCAAAGAAAGATGAAGAAGAATAAGGAAATGCTTAAAGCTTAAGAAATGAAGAAGAGAAGTTCCAAGAAGAACCAAAAAATGCTCTCCGGGTATCCTCCCGGAAGTACTAAAGAGTTCTCAAAATAAAAGTGCTAAAAGTATAAAAAGTCTAAGTGTCCAAAAGTCCTCTCCAAGTACAAACTCAATCTCTATTTATATTAGTCCCAAAACTCCTTTGAAGATCTTTGATTGGGCTAGCAATGTAGGCTTCATTCTTTGTTGAATTTCTGGTTCAATTGAAGAAGTTGCTGGCCTTTGTGAGGAATAGAGGAAGCAGAGCAAGTTGGCAACAATTCTGGCCCATTGAGGGGCGTTATTGGCAACAACTCTAGGCTTAATGCACGTTAGCAACGTGCATGGTATTTTCCTGGAAGTGAAGTTTGAGACTTGGGCGTTGCTGGCCCAAGTTATTGCCAACAACTTGCTTTTCTTCTTCTTGACTCTTCTCTCATGTCTAATGTTGCCCAGAATTTGAGTGTCAATCCTCTGCTCCAATATGGACTATTATACATCATTGGAAAGCTCTTGATGTCTTCTTTCCAATGCCACTGGAATCACCTCATTTGGACTTTCCTAGCTCAAGTTATGCTTCCTCAAAGAAGGTAAGGTCAAGCTGCCAAGTTGTTGCCAAAAACGCACCCATGCTAGCACGTTGGCAACGTGCCCGTGCCTAGCCTCCCAAGGCAGAGACATGAGGCTGGCGTTGTTGCTGAACACGCCTTTGTATTTCCAAGTTAGCAACGTGCTACCTCCATTCTTCACCATCCAAAGCTTCCTGGCATTGTTACCAAACACGCCAATGCTTTCTTGAGTTGGCAACGTGCTCGATGCTCTTTCCTAACTCCAAATATTGCCTCCCACGTTGCCATTGAACACGCCTATAGAAGCTGGCGTTGGCAACGTGGTTGGCATCCTTCCTGGCGTTGGCAACTTGGTTGGCAAGGCTTCCTGGCGTTGGCAACGTGGTTGGCAAGGCTTCCTGGCGTTGGCAACTTGATTGGCAAGGCTTCCTGGCGTTGGCAACTTGGTTGGCACCCAAGACTTGGTGCCTAGCCAAGCAACCATTTCTGGCGTTGCCAAGGAACACGCCAATGATAGTGGCGTTGGCAACGTGCTCGTGGTTGTTTCCTATGGTGCCAAAGTTGCTTGCTACGTTGCCAAGGAACACGCCTTCATAACTTGGCGTTGGCAACGTGCACCTCCCTTTCCTGGGCCAAGTTTTCCATTCACTCCTACGTTGTCATCAAACACGCCCCTCATCTCTAGGCTGGCAACGTGCTCGAGACTCAAAACTAGCTCCCCAAGATTGCTTGGCGTTGCCTTGAATAACGCCTATGGTTCCTGGCGTTGGCAACGCCAGCTTCTCCTCCTCTTGGGCCAAGCCTTGGTTGTGTGCGTTGTCAAGGAACACTTCCCTTGTTCCTGGCGTTGGCAACGCCCTCGATCTCCTCTTCAAGGCTTCATTCTTGTTGCTTGGCGTTGCCTTGAATAACGCCTATGATTCCTGGCGTTGGCAACGCCAGCTCCTCTTCCCTGGGCCAAGTTTGCTTGTGTGCGTTGCCTTCAACAACGCCCTCCTTTCTCCAAGTTGGCAACGCCAACTTGTGCTTCTCCAGGGCTGCCTGGCGTTGCCTTCAACAACGCCCCCTTCCACCAAGTTGGCAACGCCAACATGTACTTCTCTTCTCCTTGCTCAGCTTGCCTCATTCTTGCTTCCATGCTTTCTTGTTTCATCACCTATCATCATCAAAGGAAATAGCTTCAAAGTCTTACCAATTCATGCAATAAATTTCATGAGATTCATTCATACTCATTCATGTATGTATTCCTTAAATCATTTGCATGAATTTGGCTAGAATCAACATGTTCCTTGGTATTCTTATGCATGAAGACAAAACTCATAAAAGGACTTGTTTATTTAGAGAAATTGAGTGAAATTAAGCTAAAACCAACTAAACTAACTAGCTAATATAACAAATATGCAATTGCATCACAACACCAAACTTAAAGTGTTGCTTGTCCTCAAGCAAAATATAAAAAAAAACTTTGTCACAAGAATCCAAGATGTGAGACTTGAATGTTCTACCAGAGAGTAATTTTTCATTGAACATGTCATCCTCATTTGTGTGGTCCTTGATTTATTGTAAATGAACATGGCTATTCAATTTTTCAATTAAAATGCTTGCTTCAATACTAAATTGGTTAACTTCACTAGACTTCCTTTTTCTATACCGTAGCACATGATCCTTGAACCATTTTTTTTTTGCTTCTCTTTTTTTTTTCTTTTTTTTTTCAATTAAGCTCGAAATCTTGTCTTAAGGCGGCTCTTTAGCATAAGCTTTCAATCAACAATCCCAAACCAGTTGGTTCAAGTTGTTAAGTGTTGAGACACTCTTAAAGATTTACTAACTCAAGCCTCTCTCCTTAACACATTCAATCACAGGCATATAACATTGAAATTTTATTTGGATAGTGGTGTCCAGCACCTCTTTGGGTTGCTAAATGTTCTGTTATAGAGCTACTCTTGATTGTGAGTTTTCAATCGATAATCCCGAGTTAGTTAACTCAAGTTATCGGGTGATGAAGCACCCCTCGGATTTACTAGCCCAAGTATGTCTCCTAACATCAATCACCACAGACACATATCCAAACTTTGTCATTGATGCCTAGCCTTTCATTCTTTGTCTTCTGTTTTCTTTATTGTCAAGGTTATTTGTGCTATTACTGATAAAGTCTTTATGATCCTTAACCGAACTAGTCTTGTATAAGCAAGCATTCTTTTGAGTTCATTGAGCCTTGACTCTTTCACAATAAATGCATGTATGCTAGCACTTTTTCTCATGGGACAACATAATTCTTTTTAAACTAGGATTCTCTCTGTTCTTGCTCAAACTACATCTTTTATTCCATTGACAAGTAAAAGTACTTAAGACAAGCAACCATTCCGAATCTGTGAGTGGTGATGCATGGAATGGGTAACATAAAAGACAATGTTTCAAAAAGCAAATGCATCCTAGAAGGTATACCATATTTCAGACATACATCTTCTTTATTTAATAAAACATAAAGAAAAACAAGGAACTTCACCACCTTTAGTCTTCATGTCCCTTTTCTTTGCTTGATTCTCCTTGCTTTCCTTTGCCCTTTGGATCTTCTTTCTTTTTCTTCCTCAACTCTCCTTGTTGTTTTGTTGTTGAATCCCCCTTTGGATCTTCTTTCTTTTTCCTTCTTAGCTCTCCTTGTTGTTTCGTTGTTGTTGAATCCCCCTCTTCTCTTTGCCAAACTCCTGAGCTTATCATTGTCTCCTTTAGCCTCTGTTGATTAAATCTCACCCTTGCAAGTTCCTGCTCTTCAAATATCTTGCGAGCTTCATTAAAGGTTTTAATTTGTGGGTTGAGTAATGGGGGTGTGGAACAGAGGTAACTGAGCTTTTCTTGGGTGCATATATCATAGTCAAGTCTGTCCTTATGCCTGGCTTCCCTGAACATTCTGCTTTCATTGAACTCTTTGTGAAATGTATCATGTCTAGCATCCAACCTATGGAGAAGCTCTCTTTGCTGAGCTTGCTCTTTCCTTAGTTGAGCTTGTTCTTGTATTACTTTCTCCATGGCTTTTCCATATTCAACAGTTGAATTGTTGATGGCTTCATGCATCTTGGCATATTGTTCTTGTTGTAGTTCCATCATGTGTGTTTGGTATTCATTTTGTTGGTTCATCCATTGAACTTGAATCCCTCTTTGTTGATCCATCAATTGCCAAAGGTCCCTTTGTTGTTGAGCTTGTTCCTCTTGGCTTCTTTGAATTTGTGAATATTGCCCAGAAATTCCTTCCAAGGCGGCTTGGAGTTGGTTCATGTTTAAAGTATGGGGTTCTTCCATTTCTTGAGGCTCCTCCTCTTGTCTTGCTTCTTTCCTTTTCTTTCTTCTTGCTAAAGGTTGCCTTTCCAATTGGGTTGTGGTGATAAATTCCAACCTTTCTCGGGTAAGAGGTTTTCCAACAGAGACCACATCAGTTTCTTCAAATTCTTCCAGAGGCACTCCAGCTTCTTCACATAGGCACAGAATAGTACTAGGGTATCCTAGCCAGCTGTCCTGTTTGACCTTTTGAGCTATGTCAATGATGTTCTTGGCTATAATGTCTCCAACATTGATTTTCCCTCCTTTCATTATACAATGGATCATTATTGCTCTATTCACCGTTACCTCAGAATTATTTGAAGTGGAGATCAATGATCTCCTCACTATGTCATGCCATCCTTTTGCTTGAGGTATGAGATCACCTCTCCGAAGTTTGAGTGGTTGTCCATGTGAATCCAACACCCAATCCGTGCCTATTCTGCATAAGTCACTCACCACATCCACATACCTTGGGTCATTTTCAACCCTTTCTTCATAGCTAGCTCGTTTGAACTGTTTTGGCTTGACTTTTAGCACCCTGTTGATGGTATCCGGGCTAAAATCAACAATCACACCTCTTACATAACTCATGTATGGTTCTTCATCATCATATTCTCTTATCACATTAGTGTAGAACTCATGGATGAGAAGCATGCTCACTTCTTGAGGTTGGTTACAGAGAAGCTCCCATCCCCTTTTTCTGATTATTTTTTGTATTTCAGGGTATTCATCCTTTCTTAGCTTGAAAGGTAACTCCGGAACAACATCTTTGCTTGACATCCAACTAAAGATACGTTCGTTGTGTTTGGATTTGAATCTCCTTTGATCAAAGGTGTTTTGTCCTTCATCTTCTCTCCTATCCCTTGATGATGAGGCCATTGAAGTTCACTTGCAAGGGTTGAATCTCTCACACCAAACTTAGGTGAATGCTTGTCCTCAAGCATAAAGAAAATACTTGTGAAAGGGGGAGCTATATGACGAGCAAGGTGACTTATAGAAGATAGAAGAAGATGGTGAGGGGGGGTGGAGTGTTTCGGTTATGTGGAGAGATGTGATGCTTCAAGAGTTTTGTTGGGTAAAGATGAGGTTCAAGGCTAGAATTTGTGAAACATGGAATAGGTTGGAGGTTGAGTATGAGTTCGGGTAATGAAATGGGGTTAAGGGAGGGTAGAAAGATGAGTGAGGGAAAGTGAGGTTTGATGAATATGGTTGATGGATTTAAAGTGAATTTTGGTGGGGATGCATGGTTCTAGTGATTTCCGTGGTGAGATGCTTGGTCTTAGTGGTTCGGTCATAGCATGGGGAGCATGCTTCCTTGTGCCCAATGCATGTTGAGTTCACTTCTTTCCAATGCACAAAGTTCAAGACTCATGTGACTCCAATGCATCCGTGATCTCCCTTCCAAGATTCCCCATCACTTCTTTCTTTCTTTCCTGCAACAAAATTCCAAAATCTTGAGATTCTTAAAGTGACATTACTAGCTAACAACTCATGATGATATTTCTATGCAAAATTGACTAAGCAAAAATTAAAATTTATGAATTGATTCCCTAATCTATTTTTTTCCTAGCATTATTAATGTAAGTAAAGATACCAAACTTAGTTTGTGACTAAGTGTTTTATGGAATTAATTCCAAAGATAGCCACACCAAACTTAGTATTTTACCTACATTATATGCTATTTCAACGTTTTTTTTTTTAACTAGAATAGATGACTGTACTTTCATAGTCTAGCATTTTCGTGTATGTATGGACACCAAACTTAGTTTGTGGCTAAGTGTTGTAGAACAAACTTTTGCCATTACTTCAAGATTGGCCACACCAAACTTAGTGCCTTGCATACACCATGTACTAGTCTACTTAATCATTATTGATTACTAAAGTATGAAAATAAAAGACTCCCTGTGCATGGGTTGCCTCCCATGAAGCGCTTGTTTATTGTCATTAGCTTGACAATGCAACTTCCTTGCTTATGTTAGCATTTGCACACTTTCTTCCTTGCTCCAGGGGCCACCAAAATAGTGCTTCACCCTATGTCCATTAGCTGTGAAGGTTTGTTTTGAGGCTTCATCAAGTAATTCGACATAGCCATGAGGTGATACTTTGATGATGGTGTACGGGCCAGTCCATCTAGAGCTCAGCTTCCCAGGAAAGATCTTCAATCTTGAATTGAATAACAACACCCTTTGGCCTGGTTCGAATGTTCTTTGAGAGATCCTCTTATCATGCCATCTCTTTGCTCTCTCTTTGTATATTTTGGCATTTTCATATGCCTCCAATCTGAACTCCTCAGTTCATTGAGTTGTAGCAACCTCTTCTCTCCTGCTGCTTGAGCATCTAAATTCAGAAGTTTGGTGGCCCAAAAGGCCTTATGTTCAAGCTCCACAGGGAGGTGACATGCCTTTCCATACACCAGCTGAAATGGAGATTTTCCTATGGGTGTCTTGAAGGCTGTCCTATATGCCCAAAGTGCATCATCCAGCTTCCTAACCCAATCCTTTCTTGTTGTTCCCACAGTTTTCTCCAAAATCCTTTTTAGCTCTCTGTTGGCAAGTTTAGCTTGCCCATTGGTTTGTGGGTGATATGGTGTAGCTACTTTGTGAGTAACACCATATTTGTGGAGTAAAGAGTTTAGTTGCTTGTTGCAGAAGTGGCTTCCCCCATCACTTATGAGTCCTTTGGGCACTCCAAATCTAGTGAAGATGTTCTTCTTGAGGAATTGCAAGACCACGTTGGTGTCACATGTGGTGGTGGCTATTGCTTCTACCCATTTGGAGACATACTCTACTGCTACCAAAATGTATTTGAATGTGTAAGACGGAGGAAAAGGTCCCATGAAGTCTATTCCCCACAGATCAAAGAGTTCCACTTCCAAAATGAACTTTTGAGGCATCTCATTTTTCTTTGACAAACCCCCTGTTCTTTGACATTCATTGCATTGGCTCACAAACTCCCTAGCATCCTTGAAGATTGAAGGCCAGTAGAAACCACTTTGAAGGACCTTTGCAGCTGTTCTTTCCGCTCCAAAATGACCACCATAGCTAGAGTTGTGACAATGCCATAGTATGTCCTTCATCTCACCTTCTGACACACATCTTCTTATCATTCCATCTGGGCATCTTTTGAACAAGAATGGTTCATCCCAGAAGAAGAACTTAGCCTCATGTAGTAGCTTCTTGACTTGTTGTTTTGTGTACTCTTGTGGAATGATTCTCCCCGCCTTGTAGTTGGCCATATCCGCAAACCAAGGGACATGTTGGATTTGCAAGAGATGCTCATCTGGAAATTCTTCATTTATGGATGGAACGTTGTCTTGGCATGCATCTTGTGGTAGCCTTGATAAGTGGTCAGCAACTTGATTTTCATTGCCCTTTCTATCTTTTATCTCAATGTCAAATTCTTGTAGGAGTAGCACCCATCTGATTAGCCTTGGTTTGGCATCCTGTTTTGACATAAGATACTTAAGAGCAGCATGGTCAGTATACACTAAGACTTTAGATCCAATCAAATATTGTCTAAACTTATCAAAAGCATACACCACAGCTAGTAGCTCTTTCTCTGTTGTGGTGTAGTTTTTTTGAGTTTCATTCAATACCTTACTTGCATAGTAGATAACATGAAGCTTCTTTTCCTTCCTCTGTCCCAACACAGCACCAATTGCAAGGTTACTAGCATCACACATGAGTTCAAAAGGTAGTCCCCAACTGATGATTGGTGCTGTGGTGAGCTTAGCCTTTAGAGTTTCAAAAGCATGTTTGCATTCATCATCAAAGATAAAAGGATTGTCTACCACCAGCAAATTGCTTAGTGGCTTTGCTATTTTGGAAAAATCTTTGATGAATCTCCTATAAAATCCAGCATGTCCTAAGAAACTTTTAACGGCTTTCACACTAGTTGGCAAAGGAAGTTTTTCTATAATTTCTACTTTTGCCTTGTCAACTTCTATACCCTTTCTTGAAATCTTATGACCAAGAACGATGCCTTCGGGTACCATGAAATGGCATTTCTCCCAATTCAAAACTAAATTGGTTTCTTGGCACCTTTTCAAGACTAGGGTAAGATGGTGCAAGCAAGTATTGAAGGAATCACCAAAAACAGAGAAATCATCCATAAATACTTCAATAAATTTTTCTACCATGTTTGAGAAGATTGATAGCATGCACCTTTGAAAGGTAGCTGGGGCATTACACAGTCCAAATGGCATTCTCCTATATGCAAAGACTCCAAAGGGACAAGTAAAGGAAGTCTTCTCTTGATCCATGGGGTCAACCACTATCTGGTTATACCCAGAATATCCATCAAGAAAACAGTAATAAGCATGGCCAGCCAACCTTTCAAGCATCTGGTCAATGAAAGGGAGAGGAAAGTGATCTTTTCGTGTGGCATCATTCAGCCTCCTATAGTCTATGCACATTCTCCACCCTGTCACTGTTCGTGTTGGAATAAGCTCATTCTTCTCATTAACAATGACAGTCATCCCCCCTTTCTTGGGTACTACTTGCACTGGACTGACCCATGGGCTGTCAGATATAGGGTAGATGATCCCAGCTTTACACAACTTCAGGACTTCCTTTTGAACAACCTCCTTCATTGTGGGATTCAATCTTCTTTGGGGTTGCACCACTGGTTTGGAATTCTCCTCTAGAAGTATCTTGTGCATGCATATGGCAGGGCTTATGCCTTTCAAGTCATCAATGGTCCATCCCAACGCCTCTTTGTAAGTTTTCAATACTACAAGGAGCTTTTCTTCTTCCTCCGCACTCAATGTAGAATTTATGATCACTGGGAAGCTGTCCTTTTCACCAAGAAATGCATATTTAAGATGAGGAGGTAGTGGTTTCAACTCTTGCTGTGGTGCCTCTTCTTTCATAGCTTCACTTGGTTCCTCTGATGCTTCCAATTTGTTCTCTTCTTGTCCTTTAACATTCTGGACTTCCTCCTGTTTCACTTGATGGTTTGTGTCAAGTACCTCTTCAACCAACGAATCCACTACATCAATTCTCATGCAACTTTCTTTCTCAACGGGGTGTTGCATTGCTTTGAAAACATTTATGGTCATTTGCTCATCATGCACTCTAAAAATCATTTCCCCTTTTTCCACATCAATGATTGTTCTAGCTGTAGCCAAGAAGGGTCTACCAAGAATAACTGAATTATTTCCCTCTTCATCCATGTCTAGGACCACAAAATCAGTTGGGAATATGAAGTTTCCCACCTTCACCAAGAGGTTCTCAACTACTCCATTTGGTATTTTGATGGATCTGTCAGCAAGTTGGAGTGACATCCTTGTGGGTTTAAGCTCTTCAATCATCATTTTCTTCATCATGGTAAGGGGCATTAGGTTAATGCTTGCTCCCAAGTCACAAAGTGATTTGTCAATGGCCATGTTCCCAATCGTGCAGGGTATGAGGAAGCTGCCAGGATCTTTGAGTTTTGGGGGTAGTCCCTTTTGAATGATGGCACTGCACTCTTGAGTGAGAATCACCGTTTCTTTTTCTTGCCAACTTCTCTTCTTGGTGATCAATTCCTTAAGAAACTTTGCATATAATGGCATCTGTTCCAGAGCTTCTGCCAATGGGATGTTGATTTCAAGTTTCTTGAAGATTTCTAAGAACCTTGGGAATTGTTGGTCCTTTGCTCCTTTATGTATCCTAGTTGGGTATGGAAGCTTGGGTACATAGGCTTTTACTCCTTCATTTTTGTTTTCTTGTTGTGGATTCACATTCTCCTTGCTATCATGGTTGCTTCCTTGAGTGGGTGGTTTGCCTTGTGGCTTGACAGCTTCTTTGCCTTTGTTAGATGTTGAAGCCTTTTCTTTATCCTGCCTTTCCACATGTATTTCCACTGTGTCTTGCTTTGTGGGTTTTATTGCTTCTTTATTCGAACTTTCACCAACTACCTTGCCACTCCTTAACTGCAGAGCTTTACATTCTTCTCTTGGGTTGGGTATTGTGTCACTTGGGAGAACATTGGTTGGTCGCTCAGCTTGTTTGGCTAATTGTCCCACTTGTCTCTCAATATTCTTCATGGTGACCTCATGTTCCTTTTGTCCCTTAGCTAAGGCTTGAGTGGTTTGAGCAAGTGCTTGCAAGGTTGCTTCAAGACTTGAAATTCTAGTCTCATGATGGTCAATTGGGGATATGATGGGGGTTGATTGTTGTTGAAAGTTGTTGGGTGGATTATTGTGGTAATTCTGTGCATTGGATGTTGGTGCAGGAAAGTTGCTTTGGTGAGTTTGTGAGTTATTATGAGGTGCTTGATATGTGTTTTGTGTTTTTCTATATTGGTTAGTGTTGGTGGCATGGTGATTTTGGTTATTTGTATTGCGGATGTGGTTGTGGTTGTTGTTCTTTTGCCAATGGTTTTCACCCCACCTTAGATTGGGGTGATTTTTCCAAGAGGAGTTGTAGGTATCACCATGAAATTCATCCTGAGAATTTGAAGTATTTTGCATGTATTGAACTTGTTCTTGTGGCTGTTCAACAGTGGTCCCTTCACCTTGGCCCCATTCAAGTGATGGTTGATTTGTTGTGTTCACTGATGCTAGCTGGAAACCATCCATTCTCTTTGTTATCAGCTCCATTTGTTGTTGGATTTGTTGGTGCATTAACTTGTTTTGTGCCAAGATAGCATCAACACCTTCAAGCTCCATTACACCTTTCTTTGGGGTCGGATTATGCTGCCTCTCTGATGAGTAATAATATTGATTGTTTGCCACAATCTCAATGAGGTCTTGAGCCTCCTCAGCAGTTTTCATCATGTTGAGTGATCCTCCTAATGAGTAGTCTAGCCCCTTCCTTGCTTCTAAGCTTAAACCTTCATAGAAGTTTTGAAGTTTGACCCAGTCACTAAACATATCAGGTGGACATCTTCTCATTAGTGCCTTATATCTTTCCCATGCTTCATACAATGACTCCCCTTCCATTTGCCTGAAAGTTTGAACCTCTGTCTTCAACTTGATGATTCTTTGAGGTGGGTAGAACTTTGCTAGAAATCTGCCCATCAGATCATTCCAATTGTCGAGGCTTTCCTTGGGGAATGACTCTAGCCATTGAGTGGCCTTGTCCCTCAAAGAGAATGGGAACAGCAGCAGTTTGTAGACATCTGGATGCACTCCATTTGTCTTCACTGTGTTGCATATCCTCAGAAAAACAGACAAATGTTGATTTGGGTCTTCAAGAGGTCCCCCTCCATATGAGCAGTTGTTTTGTACTAAAGTGATGAGTTGGGGTTTTAACTCAAAGTTATTGGCCTGAACTGGAGGAGTGGCAATACTACTCCCACAATGTCTTGGATCAGGGATGGTATAAGAAGATAGCAACCTTCTAGGTGGTCCATCATTGTTGTTGACCCCTCCAGGATTGTGCATCTCATCCTCCATGACTTGATCTTCTCCCTCTGAATCCTCTTCACCAACTATTCCCTTTCCTCTTTCTGCTCTTCTTCTCCTTCGGAGGGTTCTCTCGTCCTCAGTATTAAGTCTATTAGCTCCTGACATACACAAACAAAACCAAAATCACAAGTGAAATATTCTAGAACTAGAGTGGAATTGGAGTTAGTGAAACAAAGTATCAAACAGTTAGTGGGCTTAACAAAAACACAAAAAAAATTGCTTAATCTAAACCACCTTTCACTTAATCATTGTCAATCTTTTCCAATCCCCGGCAACGGCGCCAAAAACTTGATACGTAAAAATTTGATTTCACGTACAACCGGCAAGTATACCGGGTCGTATCAAGTAATAAGACTCACTAGGAGTGAGGTCGATCCCACGAGGATTGGTAGATTAAGCAACTTTAGTTAAATGGTAAATTTAGTCAAGCGAACATAATTTTGATTTTATGAGCAATGTGACTTTTGAACATAATTGCAGGAATTTAAATGGCAATGAATTTAAGAACGGGAATATAGAAATAAAATGAAAGTAAATAACTAAAACTTAAATTGCAAGAAACTTAAATGACATCAAAGATAAATGACAAGGAATTAAAGGGAGCAGAAATTTAAAGAACATAAGAGTAAATAGCAAGAATTAAAGGAACAAAATGTAGATAACAACAATAATAAATTGACAGAATGTAAAAGGGAATTGGGTTATGGGTAATCAACCAACTAGAAGCAAAAGAAATAAGAAGTAATGATAGAGAGGATCATTAGGGATCAGAGATGCAAGTTTTCATGAATTGATGTTAGTCAAATCCTTCTCAATCATGGGTATAGATCCATGGCAAGTGGGTAATTGAATCCCAATCTCTTGGTGATTCAATTTCTCTCAACATAACCAATTGCCACTCTCGTGATCTAATTGTTCATGAGAAGAGCTGAAGCTCAAATCTAATCCAGCCACACAAATCCCATAATCTCAACCAAGGAGAGTTACATCTCACATACTAACCAAGGTGTATTGATTAAAGAAATCATGAAAGGATGAACTCTAAACTGAATTATGTGGCTCATTCCTCAAATTCACCACATAATTCATATAGATTAACCCCTCTCTCGATGGTGGTTGAATCTTTGAAGAACAAGAGTTCCCCCTTTAGATCAACCACTAGAATTGAGGAGGAAAAGATGAGTTCACCAATGCATTCCAACAAGCAGAGCTCTTCCCCCTAATGAAAGTGGGGTTTAGTGAGTCATAGCTCCAATTTCAACAACAATTGCCATAAACCAAAATTTAACTCAAATGCAAAGAAAGATGAAGAAGAATAAGGAAATGCTTAAAGCTTAAGAAATGAAGAAGAGAAGTTCCAAGAAGAACCAAAAAATGCTCTCCGGGTATCCTCCCGGAAGTACTAAAGAGTTCTCAAAATAAAAGTGCTAAAAGTATAAAAAGTCTAAGTGTCCAAAAGTCCTCTCCAAGTACAAACTCAATCTCTATTTATATTAGTCCCAAAACTCCTTTGAAGATCTTTGATTGGGCTAGCAATGTGGGCTTCATTCTTTGTTGAATTTCTGGTTCAATTGAAGAAGTTGCTAGCCTTTGTGAGGAATAGAGGAAGCAGAGCAAGTTGGCAACAATTCTGGCCCATTGAGGGGCGTTATTGGCAACAACTCTAGGCTTAATGCACGTTGGCAACGTGCATGGTATTTTCCTGGAAGTGAAGTTTGAGACTTGGGCGTTGCTGGCCCAAGTTATTGCCAACAACTTGCTTTTCTTCTTCTTGACTCTTCTCTCATGTCTAATGTTGCCCAGAATTTGAGTGTCAATCCTCTGCTCCAATATAGACTATTATACATCATTGGAAAGCTCTTGATGTCTTCTTTCCAATGCCACTGGAATCACCTCATTTGGACTTTCCTAGCTCAAGTTATGCTTCCTCAAAGAAGGTAAGGTCAAGCTGCCAAGTTGTTGCCAAAAACGCACCCATGCTAGCACGTTGGCAACGTGCCCGTGCCTAGCCTCCCAAGGCAGAGACATGAGGCTGGCGTTGTTGCTGAACACGCCTTTGTATTTCCAAGTTAGCAACGTGCTACCTCCATTCTTCACCATCCAAAGCTTCTTGGCGTTGTTACCAAACACGCCAATGCTTTCTTGAGTTGGCAACATGCTCGATGCTCTTTCCTAGCTCCAAATATTGCCTCCCACGTTGCCATTGAACACGCCTATAGAAGCTGGCGTTGGCAACGTGGTTGGCATCCTTCCTGGCGTTGGCAACTTGGTTGGCAAGGCTTCCTGGCGTTGGCAACGTGGTTGGCAAGGCTTCCTGGCGTTGGCAACTTGATTGGCAAGGCTTCCTGGCGTTGGCAACTTGGTTGGCACCCAAGACTTGGTGCCTAGCCAAGCAACCATTTCTGGCGTTGCCAAGGAACACGCCAATGATAGTGGCGTTGGCAACGTGCTCGTGGTTGTTTCCTATGGTGCCAAAGTTGCTTGCTACGTTGCCAAGGAACACGCCTTCATAACTTGGCGTTGGCAACGTGCACCTCCCTTTCCTGGGCCAAGTTTTCCATTCACTCCTACGTTGTCATCAAACACGCCCCTCATCTCTAGGCTGGCAACGTGCTCGAGACTCAAAACTAGCTCCCCAAGATTGCTTGGCGTTGCCTTGAATAACGCCTATAGTTCCTGGCGTTGGCAACGCCAGCTTCTCCTCCTCTTGGGCCAAGCCTTGGTTGTGTGCGTTGTCAAGGAACACTTCCCTTGTTCCTGGCGTTGGCAACGCCCTCGATCTCCTCTTCAAGGCTTCATTCTTGTTGCTTGGCGTTGCCTTGAATAACGCCTATGATTCCTGGCGTTGGCAACGCGAGCTCCTCTTCCCTGGGCCAAGTTTGCTTGTGTGCGTTGCCTTCAACAACGCCCTCCTTTCTCCAAGTTGGCAACGCCAACTTGTGCTTCTCCAGGGCTGCCTGGCGTTGCCTTCAACAACGCCCCCTTCCACCAAGTTGGCAACGCCAACATGTACTTCTCTTCTCCTTGCCCAGCTTGCCTCATTCTTGCTTCCATGCTTTCTTGTTTCATCACCTATCATCATCAAAGGAAATAGCTTCAAAGTCTTACCAATTCATGCAATAAATTTCATGAGATTCATTCATACTCATTCATGTATGTATTCCTTAAATCATTTGCATGAATTTGGCTAGAATCAACATGTTCCTTGGTATTCTTATGCATGAAGACAAAACTCATAAAAGGACTTGTTTATTTAGAGAAATTGAGTGAAATTAAGCTAAAACCAACTAAACTAACTAGCTAATATAACAAATATGCAATTGCATCACCAAACCCTCCAAAAAAAGTGAAACAAATTTGAGACACCATTATTGGGACACATTTAGGCTGATGGTGTTAATGACAACAAGCATATCGTGCAAAATATACAAATAGCAAATCAACAAACTAAAGATTAGTTAGTTGGTAACTCAATTCAGTTGTGATAGTTATGCTTTAGTTATAATAGAGTAAGTTCGTTCACTCAGTCTTGAAAAATATATAAGCCTCATTGTGTAAGCTTTTGTAAGCTGAATTAGTACTCATTCACATTTCAATTCAATACTTTTCTTTTGATGCAAGTTACAAATTCTAGTGCTCTTTTTCTCTGATTTGCAACCATCTTCATCTTGTTCTTGTTAAATTGGTAAGTTTTGGAAGGTGAAAGAGGAACTTTACGAAACTCAGAGAAGGGAGAGTGTGTTTTATTCACATCTCAATCACCATTCTACTTTAAAAATGGGAATGCAAAAAATGACTATACAAAAGAGCACTGTTGCTATATACGGTCACTAATTACTCTACTGCTAACTGATTTTCTCTCTTACACCAAATAACTAAGTCACTAATGAGTTTTCTAACCAACACTATACACATAAGCACACTACACTAACTAACTATTTGAAGTGTTAAGTCATGTAACACCCCTTCTCAAGCTAGAATCAGTTACATCCATCATTCTGAGCTTGTCATGACAGTCCTGAAACATCTTCAAAGTTAGAGCTTTAGTCAATATATCTGCAGTTTGATTAACAGTTGAAACAGGAAGCAATTTTGTCACTTGTTCCAGCCATTTGTCTCAAACAACATGACAATCCATATCTATATGCTTAGTTCTTTCATGAAAAACTAGATTGGTCGCAACATGAAAGGCCGATTGACTATCACAATAGATTGTAATTGGCATACTCAATTCAATCTTCAAGTCTCCAAGTATATTAGTGATCCATTGCGCTTCTCTAGTGGCCATTGCAAGGGCCCTATATTCTGTCTCACATGAGAACTGGCCACTGTGTTTTATTTTTTGCTTTTACAGGATATAATAGATGTTCCTATGAAGAAGCGATACCCTGAAAGTGATCTCCTTGTGTCTGAACAGGCTCCCCAATCACTGTCTGAAAAACTAATTGGTTCCAAGTTAGTTTGGAATGAGAACATTAGACCCAGTGCAGGTTTGGCTTTGAGGTATCTTTGTACTCTGATGGCTTCTTCGAAGTGTTTGTCAGTAGCACAGTCCAAGAATTGGCTTAATTTTTCTACTGCATATCCGATATCAGGTCGAGTATTGGTTAAGTAAAGCAATCATCCTACTAATCTTCTGTATTCAGATGCTGAATTGAGTAAACTTCCTGAATCTTTTGCCAATTTTATTGTATAATCCATAGTTGTAGTTGCTGCCTTTGCATTCATTAATCCATCCTCCTTCAATAGATCGATGCAATATTTTCATTGACATATTGCAATTCCCCTCTTGCTTCAAGTTACTTCAAGACCTAGAAAAAGTTTAAATCACCTAAATGATCTTAAACAAATCATGCAAGTGCTTCTTGACGGACCCGATTTCATCCATGTCATTTCCAGCAACAATTAAGTCATCCACATATACCAAAATGGCTATAAATTGTTAACCATGACATTTTGTGAAGAGACTATAATCATTTTGAGATTGAGTGTAACCAAAATCGATCAAAGTGGTTGACAATTTGGTATTTCATCATCTACTGGTCTTCTTTAAACCATACAAGGATCTGTCTAATCTACAAGCCAAATCTGGTGAAGGCAATGTTAAACCTGGAAGGGGTCACATGTATACTTCCTCAGTTAAATCCCCATGTAAAAATGCAGTGTTGACATCTAATTGGTGTACAAACTAATTCTTTACTGCTGCAATTGACAAAATTATCTTCAGGTGCTCATTTTTACCATGGGATTGTAGGTTTCAAAATAATCCATCCCTGTTGTTTGGGTGAAGTCTTGAGCTACAAGTCTTGTCTTGTATCTCTCCACAGATCCATCAGGATTTAATTTTAACCTGAACACCCATTTGTACCCTACTGTCTTTTTAGTATGAGGAAGATTGGTAAGAGTCTAAGTCTGGTTTTTCTTTAGAGCAATTAATTATGTATTGATAGCTTCTTGCCAGTTCGGATCACAGACTGCCTCAACATAGGTTTTTGGTTCTTTATATTTGGCCTGGTTAGGTTTTTGTGTGATTGACTCAAGTGACAAAAGAAGGAGAGAAACTGGTGACTCAGACTCAAAGAAAAGAATAGAAGACTTGTCAAAAAATTGATCTGCCTGTTCTAGTAACATATTTGTATAATTTTCAAAAAATTCTTGAGAAGAACACGATGAATTATGTGAAATGTTGGAAAAATTATTTGCTGATGTATTCATGCTATTGCAGTGATAATCACTTAGATATGAAGGACGTCTTCTTTCTCTTAAGTGTTTTCTAGGTTGTGATGCTATATCAGGATATGGATGCATGTTTGAGTTAGTATGGTGATGTGGTGATGCATGTAGATTGTTATTGGGATTTGTTTGAGTATATGAGGTAGGATCTAAATGACTTTATGAATGAGAAGATGGATGCATGGTATCTAACCAAACCTAGAAAAAATAAGGTTCATACAGATCTAGAAATGGATCCTCAAATAAAGATGCATGATGTAATTTTAGGATAGTTTATGTTTGTGTGTTATTTTCATCATTGCTTGAGAATTCCTGTAATACAAATGGGAAAAAATTTTCATAGAATTGAACATTTCTAGAAATGAAAATGTTTCTACTTTTGACGTTGTAAAGAATGTGTCCTTTAACTCCATCTTTGACCACTAAGTATACACACTTGAGAGCTCTTTAATCTAGTTTTGTTCTATGTGTTGTTAATGTTGATACATATCTGAGACATGCAAATACCTTGAGGTATGATAATTTTTGTTTTAAAATTTAGTAAGGTGACTGGTTTTGCAGTAGATTACTAGGAATTCTATTTATTAGATGCACTGAATGTCCTATTGCAAAGTTTCAGAACCTTTTAGGCATATTTGAGTGAAGCATCAATGTAATTTCTAAAATGTATTGATGTTTCCTTTCTACTATGCCATTTTTTTTAGGAGTCTCAACATAGGTAGTTTGATGTATTATACTCTTAGATGCATAGAAATTTGGCATCTTAAATTCATTTCCATTATCTGTTCTAACCTTTTTAATTACCATTCCAAACTGAGTTTCAACCATTTATAGGTCCCCAAATGTCCATATGGACAATGTCAAATTTATTTTCACCTTTTGAAACTCTAGCTGCATATGGTAATATTTTTTGTTTTGCATAGTAACATGAGTCACAAGGATTATTTCAAGCAAAAAAATTCAAATCATTGTATTCTTTTTTCATTACAACAATCATATCATGAGGTATGTGTCCTAATCTAAGGTGTCAGAGCTCAAAGTTATTTAATTGTGCAGGCTGAATAGCTAGTGCAGATGCAGATGGAAGAACAAATGAAGATACAAATTGTGCAAGATGAATAGCCAATGCAAATGCAGATGGAAGAACAGATGAAGATACAGCTTGAACAGGTGTGAGGTTTTCAAAAGCATACAAGCCTTTTCTCTGTTCAGCTACATCAATTGTCTTCATGGTAATCTTTTCCTAAATTTCACAACCAAATTCATCAAATGTAGTTTTAGTTTTGAATCGACAGTCAGTTTAGACACAGATATTAGATTAAATTTGAATGCTGGAATGAAAAAAACATGAAACAATTTAAACTGGTCCGAGAATACTATGGTTTCTGCATATTGGGTTATTGTACTGGTACCATCAGGCATATTAATAAGAATCGATTTTATTTGATATAGACACTAAAAAAAATTTTTTGAATAGGCAACATGATTTGTAGCACCCGAGTCAATGACCTAGAATTTTGGACTGAAAATGGACATTGACATTATGTAAGAGATACCTTGGTTTGACTGAAGTGTAGTGGCAACAATTTGATTTATGCTTTGCTTTGGTTGTGCATTTTGCTGATTCAAGAGAGCTAACAATGCTTCTTTTTGCTCTAAAGTAAAGACAAGCTTAGAATTGCCGAATGCTTCTTGAAATTGATTATTGTTATCATCACTTTCTTTAGCAACCAAATTGTTGATAGAGGCACCACTATTCTTGAAATGAGGAGGGAATCCATGCTTTTTATAGCATGTATCTACTAGATGGCCATTTTTGCCATAATAACTGCACTATTTTAAACTTCTTCAAGTCTTGTGATAATTGCCATGGCCTCCCCTACCTCCTTTGCCTATACTCCTTCCTCTAATAATTCCACCTTCAGTTCTTGCATTGGTTATCAATGCCTTCCCTTCAACCATTTCATTCATGTTAAACTGCCTTTCTTGCTAAAGTAGATCAGAGAAAACTGCATCTACCTTGGGCAATAGTTTCATCAGCATAATTTGAGATCGTACTGTAGAATATTGATCCTTCAGTCCACGCAAGAGTCTTACAACACTTAATTTTTCCTTATAACCGCTCAATATATTCAGTTCACAGGTGCAGTTTTCAGAACATCTTGAACAGATCGGGATCCGACACAAATGATCTAATTCTTTCCAAATCTCTTTCAATTTTGTGTAGTAGGCAATAATTCTTAACTCTCCTTGTCTTGTAGCAAATAGATCTTCCTTTAGTTCTGTGATTCTATATTTGTCTTCGTGACAGTACCTATGCCATAATTCTTTCCACAACTCCTTAGCTGAATTTATCCACACTACACTCTTAGCAATCTCAAGGCTCAAGGATTGATTAATCAAAGAAACCACATATGTGTTAGATTGTTCCCATGCTTCAAACAACGTAGTTCCTCTTTCAGTTTTTTTCATTGATTCATCTACAAATCCTAGTTTATTCTTTGATGTAAGTGCTTTCCATATAGCTCTCTCCTAAATTTGGTAATTGTTTCCTACTAATAGAGTCAAAAGTAAAGAAGAACCTGAATTTTCTCCAGGATGCAGAAAATAGAGACTTACCGGATCCAATGTAGGATTTGATTGAGTTCTAATTGCATTGGATTGCATAAGATTGATTTGGTTAACCAAACTTGCAAGAGCCTGGATGTCTATAGAAGAGAACGGTGGATTGTTATTTGACGCCATTTCTTTAACTTCCCGCTTTGGATTCAATTTTGTTAAAGAAAATTTCAAGAACTGAGTTAAACTGAATCAAAGGATCTGTAGGTTTAGAATTTTTGCCCTAGAACTCACTGATCGGATCACTATTTGTCTGAACTAGTTTTGTGCAAAATAAAGTAGATCTCATCAGTCTCTATTGTTTGAGTTTAAGGGAGAAGGATGAGAAGAAATAGAGAAGAAGATGAAATTTAAGAAGAAATTAAAGGAAGAAGGAGAAGATGATGAAATTGAAGCTACAAGAAAAAGGAATCGAAACTGCATGCAGGTTAATTGAATCTGCAAGGAGACAAAATCAAAGTTGCATTCAAGTTTCTTTCGAAGTTTTTCAACCCTTCCATCTATGGTCACCTCACTATGTTAAAGTGGTAAGTTCTGGAAGATGAAAGAGGGACTTCACGAAACCTAAGAAAAGGAGAGTGTGTTTTATTCACATCTTAATCACCATTCTACTTAAAAAATGAGAATGGAAAAACTGACTATGCAAAAGAGCACTGTTACTATATACGGTCATTAATTATTCTACTGCTAACTGATTTTCTCTCTTACACGAGATAATTAAGTCACATCAGATAACTAAGTCACTAATGAATTTTGTAACTAACACTCTACACATAAGCACTACATTAACTAACTAGTTGAAGTGTTAAGTCATGAAACAAATCTTGTTGCATTTTCTTCTGCCACAAAGTACTCCACTAATATCGTTTAAGATGTAACTCAACATATGAATATATTCTACGTTCTCAAATTAACTATATTTTTTGTTAAGATGTACACAATTGTTAATTATTAGATTTAATTAAACATCCAAAATTTAATGGCTCATCCTTAAACGTTCCTTGCTAAGTATGAAGTGCTGCACAGCTTGTAAATTCGTTAAATATGAACTCTTTATTTATTATATTTTATTTGAATGGTTTGGATTTAAAAAAGTAACCTGTTAATTAGGTTAATCATTTTTTTTACAATTTTTATATTTTTTTGTATATCTTAGATATTAGGCTAAAGTTCAAAATAAAAAAATAGTATATAAATATTAAAAACAACGTATCTGTACAAAAGAAAAGTTATTGGACTTTAGAATTAAAATAAATAATACATAAAAAATAAGTTGAAAATTCATGTACTAAATGGCCAGAAAAAAAAGATATATTAGAATCTTAAAAAATAATATTAAATATATATTATGTATATAATATTAAAATTTAAATAAATTTTGTTTTGTATGAAATAAAATTATAATATTAAATATAAACACAAAGATAAAAAATTTTGTGTTTTATATATAATATATATATATATATAATATTAAAATTTAAATAAATTTTGTTTTATGTGAAATAAAATTATAATATTAAATATAAACACAATAATAAAAAATTTTGTGATATATATATATATATATATATATATATATATATATATATATATATAATTTTATTTTGTGTGAAACAAAATTAAAACATTAAATATGAGTAAAATGACAAAAAATTTTGTATTATATAAATTTAATTAAAAAAATATATATACAACATAAAAAGCAAACAAACATATAATAATTTTATTTTGTGCGAAACAATAATTCATATAAAAAATATTTATATAATCTTTTATTAATAATTTTTTTATTGAAATATGTTATTTTACTATATTTATAATATATTATTTGGGATAATTATATTATTTTAGTTAATATATATTATTTAAAAAATATTTAAAATTTATTATTTTGTATTAAGAATATTATTAAAAATATATTATTAGTTTTTCTTAAAATAACATTTTTTTTCTTTGGTTCAAATATTATGACAACAAAATTTTTTTTTGTAACTGTATCTACTCAATAAATATTATATTCATTTATTTTTATATTGCATGTAAAATAAATAATTAATGTTTAAAAAAGTTAATCAAAGAAAGAAGTATTCTTTTTTTTACCAACTCTTAGGTGAATATAGAGAGATTTTTGTCATTTGAACTATAGTTCATTGGCAAAGAAAGAAATACTCTTAATTATATATTAAATAGAATAATTATTTATTAGACTCATTCTTATACAAATAAAATTTTTTCTTAGTTTTATATCTGTAATATTTTATACCAATTAGCTTCAAAATTTAATTATTTTTTAAATAAATTAATAAAAAAATAATACAAATAATTGTTTAAATATAATTGTATTTTAATTTTTCATTCTATTTTTTTTTCTAATATATGAAATTTTATTAATAAATTGCAATAAAGCAATATTAGTCCAAGTCTGAACTCTAGCAAGGATAAGGTGGGCATTAACCCAAAGAAAAAGCATGAGAATAACCTAGAAGGAAATAAAAAGGAAAACTAACAATGACTTGTCTTAATGTGAAATTCTTCGTTCATGTTGTATGCATCTTCCCAAATAGCAGCCGGTTCACTCCTTTTGCCATCAAAAAGCCAATTGTTTCTAGATATCCAAATCCTCCATAGCACCATCGCAAGAAGACTTCGTTGTTTCTTATTAAAACTCTCTTGTTTTATCTTTACCTGCATCTCCCTCCACCAATTGCCAAAACTATCCTCTGCATCCACTCTATTTGGACTGTTGAACAAGAACCCCATGTGATTCCACACTTGCCGCAAGTAAATGCAATTAAGCAAACAGTGGGTCAAAGTCTCGTCCTCCATTTCGCATCTTGGGCATATTGCAGGGACAGCTTGAATGCAGGCGTGCAGTCGGTGCCTCACCGGAAAACCATTATGGAGAGCTTTCCAGGTAAAGATCTTAACTTTGGCTGGACAGTCAAGATCCCAAATCGAATTCCATAGATTTTTGTCTCCGAAAATTGGTGGAAGACTTTCGAGTGAAGGGTGAAAAAAATTGAAGCATACCTCATATCTTGACCTTACAGAGTAAGAACCCCCTTTTTCTCTGTACCAAATCAAGTTATCTTCTTCTTTAATGTTTATTTGAAGTATTTCCTGTGTAATTTCTGATGTGAAGTTGTTGGCTATAAGATGCTCATTCCAATTACCTTCCTCAGTGATGAGTTGAGAGACCCAAATTAAGCTTGGATTAGGCTCCTGATTCTGTCTCAGTGTCAATGGTCCTTGTCTTCCAACCCAGCAATCTTTCCAAATCTTCACTGCTGATCTCCTCCCAATCTGCCAGAAAATCCCCTTTTCCAGAACCTTTCGCCCTTCTAATAGACTCCTCCAAGCCCATGACGGATTGTATCCAATGTCAGCTTTTAGAAATGAAGAATGTCTAAAATACCTGCTTCTGAATACTTTAGTAACTAGGAAATTTGGTCTGGTCATCAATCTCCATCCCTGTTTTCCCAGCATGGCAAGATTAAAAGCTTTTAGATCCTTAAACCCCAATCCTCCTTGATTTTTTGGTCTACATAGTGTGTCCCACTTAATCCATTGAAGTCTCTTTTCTCCTTGTTTCTGTCCCCCACCAGAATTGCATAAGCAGTCTCTGAATTTCTTCTATAAAAGTTTCAGGTAGTTTAAAGCACCCCAAAGTGTATATCGGGATAGCCGTACCCACAGATTTAATTAGAACTTCACGCCCGCTAACCGACAGTAACGATCTTTTCCAGTGCTGTAATTTTTTTGTAACTTTATCTTTGACATATGCAAATGTTGCTTTTTTTGATTTCTGGATTGTTGTTGGTAAACCCAGGTATTTGTCTTGAGCGCCAACATTCGGGACTTGAAGGATGGCTGCAAAGGTTTCCCTCACTGATTGCGGTGTATTCCGACTGAAAAATACAGCAGATTTATTCAGGTTTACCTCTTGTCCACTTATACTATTGTAGTCATTCAACACCTGCATTATATTTTGGCATGCCTGAGAATTTGCTTTGCTGAAAATTATAGAGTCATCTGCGAAAAACAAATGTGTAATAGTAGGGCAGCTACTGTTTAATCTGAGCCCGACAATATCATTATTCTGTTCTCTTCTGTGTAGCAAGTGGGAGAGTCCCTCTGCACAAAGAATGAAAAGATAGGGTGAAAGAGGATCCCCTTGTCGGAGACCTCTTGTAGGTTTAAAGAAACCTTTAGGTTGACCATCCATAGTAACAGAATAGGAAACAGTAGTTACACACTCCTTCATCCATCCTATCCACCGATCACAAAATCCCAATTGACTCATAACCTTCCATAGGAAGCACCATTCCACCTTGTCATATGCTTTGCTCATGTCGAGTTTCAAGGCTAGATCCCAATCACCAAATTTTTTATTCTTCAAAAAATGCATGTACTCATGTGCTATGAGGACATTGTCACTAATCAACCGCCCCTTTATGAATGCACTCTGGTTATCACTAATTATCCGATTCATGATAAATTGCATACAATGTATCAAGACCTTCGAAATAATTTTATAGAAGACTGAGCTTAAACTGATAGGTCGTACTTGTGACATGGTAGTAGCTTCAGGTATTTTAGGAATAAGACAAATGAGTGTATGATTGAAAGACATCAGCATTCTTCCGCCTGAGAAAAAACTAGTGACTGCTTTTATAATATCTTCTTTAATAGTATCCCAAAAGAAGTGATAGAATTTCGCCGTAAAACCATCGTCTCCTGGGGCTGAGAAAGAGTTAATTGAAAAGACTGCCCTCTTAATCTCTTGCTCACTAATTGGTCTTGTAAGGGCCCAATTGTTCTGTCTAGACACCTTCCTTCTCATTGTTGAGAGCCATGCACTTGGGTTAGCAGGGGAGCTCGAACTGAACAGTGTTTCAAAGTATTTCTGCACTGTCCTCTCTATTCCTTCCGGATCAGAGTGCACCTCCCCTCTTTCATCTTCAAGTTTCTGTATTCTATTGTGCTTATTTCTCATTTGCGCCCTTGAGTGAAAATACTTCGTATTTTGATCACCATATTTTAGCCATTGCTCTCTTGCTTTCTCTTTCCAATAGCGTTCCTCACTTAGGTAGGCTTCTGTAAGTTCTTCTTCTAAAACCTTAATACAAAAGTTGTCTGCTTGCTGTGCTTTACTTTTTTCTTCTTCTATCTTCTGTTTAAGCTGCTGGATCTGTCTTAGTGAGTTGCTGCCGGACGGTTGTTGCCACTCAACAAGGCGATGTCGAACAATTTTAAGCTTTATGTAAAGACGAAACATAGGTGAGCCTTCTATAGATTCCTTCCATGTGTCTTTTACAATCTGTCCAACCACCTCATTATCACACCACCTCTCCTGAAACCTAAACCTCCTCTTAAACCTCCGTTGCTCGACCTCCGATTCAAACAGCAGTGGTCTATGATCGGAACCTTGATCATTTAAATGGAAGATCGCTGCTCCCGAGTATAATTCCAATAAATTCATAGATACCAAACACCGATCTAATCGCTCTCTTATCAAATTTTCCCCAAACTGCTTATTGCACCAAGTAAATTTGCTTCCTTCATATCCCAAATCAATTAGGCCTGCTGCATTTATAAAATTATTAAAATTTTCAATAGATGCAACTGATTTCATCCTCCCTCCATCCTTCTCATCATGAGCCATTATGGCATTAAAATCACCAATAACCATATAAGGATCTTCCATACCTTCTAATTGATTCAAAATGGTGCCATACTGTTGGTTTCGCAGTCCTTCTTCACTGTGTAAATGCACTGCAAAAACGCCACACTCTCTCTGTAGCCTCCTGTCTGTCCATCTAAAATAAATGAAAAATTCTGCACTTTTCACCACTGCAATATCTACACCTTCCCTCCATGCCAACACCAATCCTCCTGCTAGTCCTTGAGGTTCAACACAACTAACATTTGTAAACCCCAATTTATGGCATTGGCCTGTCACAAACGAAGAACTATTCTTTGTCTCACATAAGAACAGAACTTCGGGGGAACGAGATCTATTGATCTCTTTTATGTTGTGAACTGTCAGGGGTTTCCCCAAACTCCGACAGTTCCACATCATCATCTTCATACCTCTTCGGGTACCAAATTTGGGCTGGCACCCTCCCCCTTTGTCTTTGAGCTTTCATCACTAATGCATTATTTTTTTCCTCCATTGTCTGCTACCTGCTCCGTTATTCTCCTTTTTTCACCACTGAATATTTTATACTTACTTCCACTCCTCCTTGCAAGTTGTTTTAACTTCATCCTTCGGCCATCGTCCTCTAGTGTGTCAGATTCTTGGCCAATATTGAAGCCTGAGCTCATTGCCTCCTCCACTCCTTTTAGTCCTCCCTTTCTCTTTTCTTCATTAGCTTCACTTTCAGTGCTGCCGTCATTAAAATCTTCTTTGTCTCCACATTTTTTATGCACTAACAACAGCCTCTCCCTTTGATCTGCCACTATCTTCTCCCATGCCCCATTACCACTATTATCTTCCTTCGATTTGCTTCCCACTTGCTCATTTTCACCACTGTTTTCCTGCATTGAGAGATTGGCAAAGCTCCTTAACAAGTTAACTGGAGTCTGTTTTTTAGGGCCTTCAATCCGAGACATCTCAATCTTAGGAATATTAGGATTTGCATTCTCCTTGTAACTTTCAACCCTCCAACCTACTTGTTCGGCTTTTAACCGAGTCCCCCACTTCTCCTCTTGCACTTCTCCCTTAATTGAATCTTCAAGGTGTTGATTGCATCCTCTACTTTCATGTCCGAGGTGACCACAATAGTTGCAGAATGTCCCGATTCGCTCATATTTACGGATAACTCAATCACGTTTCTATTAGGTCCAGCAATCCTGAGGCTTCTTCTTAAAGGTTTTGTAGCATCCATGAGAATTTTAACCTTTAAGATTCTACTTTCTCTTCCTCTCATTGAGTAAAAATCCACCTCCACTACTTCTCCCATAGTACCTCCAATCTTCCTCCCTAACTCCTTTGATTTATAGTGCTTTGGAATCCCCACAGTTGTACCCAAATTGGGACTCGAGATAGTTCATCATTGTTATTAATATCCTTCTCCTCCCATCTTTTGATATTGACAATGTAATTTTTCAGCAACCATGGTGCACCACGTTCTACGTGAACCAGATCCACTCCCTTTTCAAAGAAGAATTGGAATAGGTTATCACCTAAATCCATAACCTTAAACCCTTTTGGGTGAGACCAGATCGCTCTCATTGCTCCTTCCACTGTACCAACTCCAAAGGATCGATCTGCCAAGATCCAGCCTAAAAGACTTTTGGCACAGATCTGGAGACTTTCTTCTGTTTCTTCCTTCCCAAACACCATAATGTCCTCGTCCTCCAACCTCCAGTGTCATCTAACACCACTCGTTAACCAGTATTACGTCCAGCCATGGTTACTATCAGAGCACAATTAAGTTTGTGAGAATTCGATTTGAAATCGAAAGAATTAACCCTACAGGGAGAAACCCTAGCAGAGCAGGCTTTAAACCCTAGCAGGGCAACCTTTAAAATTTTTTTGCTTCTCAATTGTTACTAATTTTTCATTCTATTACGTACACGTTGAGAATAATTTGAAATAAAAGATAATGAACTTGTTGTAACTGCCATATATTTTGTGCTTTGACTGCGTTGTCATCTGAGAATCATGGTGCCTTCATGGAGACCGGAGTTCTTCTACAGAATATATTTTACGTTTGGAGTTAGCCAACCAGCAGCGGCGACAGACATGCGTCTTTCTTTTCGGCAGCAATTTTTCAGACTTTGAAGGTCATTTATGGTAGAGGTGAAATAGGGTGGGTTCAAGAGCGTCAAAATCTGTGGCTAGCTAGAACGATGGTGGAAGCACCTACCAGCAAACAAAACAGTGAAAATACTTAAAGACATCACATCGATAATAAATGGAGGAATTCGATCAAATTTTCCTGAATACTTTTGTGGTGTAAAAGTCGTCCCGTGTTAAATGAGGGAATTAGTTTTTTTGTTAGTGCTGGTTTGTTTATTCAGTCTATGACCAATAATAATAATAATAACAATAATAAATAAATTTAACTTACATGATAACTTTTGATAGTAAGTTAACTTTTAAAGAGTGTTGCACTCCCTACTTTACCTAGAGTGCACCAGCTTTCGCCAAATTTAATAGAAAAATATAAAAATATTATTTATTAATTATGATATCTTTTCTTCATTTTTTAACTCTTTTTTAAAGAGTATTGTATTTTTTGTTAATTAAATAAATTTTAGTTATTTATTTATTATATTTTATAACAATTAAATTTAAAGTTTAAAATTTAAAATTTAAAAATTAGAATATTTTATTTATTTTTATTTTTTTAATCTTTAATAACAAATTGATTTTTAAAAAACTATCGCAACTTCTTTTTTGGAACGCTTATTAATTGTCTATTTTTTTGGACATGATTTATATTTTTTTAATAAATAGTTAAACAATATAATAAGTATAAATGAATTAATGAGTTATTGATACAAAATATGATAAAAACTAAAATGAGACCATTATTAGGAGAAATTAAAAAGGTAAAATATACTAATTAAATTTTAAATAAGGATCTATATCTATGATATATTAGGAGTTTTAGACTTGTATGCACTCAAAAACCTTATCATATATAAAAAGTTATATCAGATACTATTAATTGCTAGTTGATATATGGGATTTTTCTTAAATAAATATTATTTTTATTTATTAAAATATATAATTTGTAGGATATTTATAATTTTAGGTAATATTATTTATCTCGTTTATAGTGTAAACAAATTAATAATACACGTATTTCATTTATATCGCAAATGAGATAAACATTATTATACAACACATGTGCATTAATACATTTATGGATGCATGTGCCTTATCTCATTTGTAATGAACGAAATACGTATGTTATTAATTTGTTTATACTATAAACAAGTTAAGTAATATTACATAAAAAGTAAATTACATATAAATTATATATTTTGATAAGTAAAAATTTTAAAATATTTATTTAAAAAATCCATTGATATATATGTAATAAGAAATGGGGTAATGACTTTTTTAATTTTAGTTTTTTATATGTAAATTATATGTAAATTTCAGTTTAACTTTCTTTAAAATTTTATTTTAATTTTATTTTATTATGTAAATATTTTTAATCTCCCTCTAATATTTTATCTAGCTCTGCCTTGTTGATATGTGTCTTTATTTCTAAATGGCAAGCCACCATTACACAAGTATGCCAGGTTAGATTTAAGAATAGGCCAAACATATATAGTAGTAATAGAAAAATCTATTCCAAACTACAAAGTGATGAGCTAGTTCATTAGGGTAGTAACTAATTACAAAAATACAAGTCTAACATTTTAAAATAAAAAATGGTTGACTTTTATTGTCTCCAAACCTTACGACTAGCACCACTACCATATATACCATTACTAATTTCACCAACAAGGGAACAACAAATAAATATGGCTTCATGATCCTTAATTATTAGAACATTAGTACTTTGGCCACATATAATATATTTCATGCATGTTGATTGAAATTGGACGACAATGTCCAAAGGCCAATTCTCGTCCAACGCCGCCATGGACCACAGGCTAGCATACCTCCTAGATAACTAATTTCTTGTCTATCTATTTTTATTTTATAATTTATCCACTAAAATAATTCTATTTATAAATTATAATATAAAATTATTTTAGTAGATAATTTATAAAATTAATTTTGACTGAAAGTATCTTCATTTAGAATTAAACTATTGATGTTAAATTTATCTAAACTTTTGTTAATATAAAAATTTAGATCATCTGTCAAAATTAAAGAAAATTCTTAAACCCGCAATAGAAAAAAGTTTCAAAGTATTTAAAATGAGTTTAGTTTTGATGTAATATTATTTAATTATATTTATTTTTTTAATAATTATTCATATAAAAATTAATTATTTTTACTGATATAATGTTACATAATTAAATGCATGTATAAGACTATTTTATACTAATAATATATTAAAATTAAATACATGTAAAATAATATTATACGATGTATAACTTTTCAAATGTTTATTCATAATGTTATAGTACAATTAGTCAATTATATATATTAGTTAAGCCAGAAAAGTCTAAAGAAATTAAAAAATTTCCGGTGGGTGACGTTGACCCACCAAGAGCAGAAATGAAAGATCATCGCCTCTGACGACATGGAAAAAGTACTGAGACATCACCAAAGAAAAAAAATGAAAAATGAAAAAAATAATAATAATAATAAAGTGGTCGTTTTCATATGCAAGTGTAAAAGAGTCAGTGATAATTGAAGAGTGAAAAAAAAGAAGGGTTCGACTACAATTATGCTAAACTAGGAGTTGCAGGATTGTCATCACTGCTTGTCTGCAAGGTGCAAACAATTTTGGTGAGAGAGAAAAGAAAAGAGACAGCAATAACACTGTGCAATATTTTTTAGATACATTACAAGGCAACAAAAGTCTAATATGCAAAGTTGCAAATTAAATAAAGTGGCCACAAAGGCGACACTATTTAATAATTTGTATTCTAATGTGAGATATATATACGTACATAACAGACACCTATGTCTATGCATTATTGTGCGTTGCATTTCATTCATGTCTCCTATGCTACTTTCACTCTCTTGTCTCTCTGTCCCTATCTCTCTACACACTACAAGCGTATCGTATCATATGTAATCTAGTTTTTTACGCCAAAAATATTTCCTAATAGTTAACAATAATATTGTTGTTGCTGTTGTTGTTAAATTAGCACATATTCAGAAAGAGATTATTAAGAAGAAAAACCTTGAATATGTTTTCTTATTAAGATCTTCTCATTTTTGTTACACTTAATTATATTTAGATTATTTCGGTGGGACAACTCAATTAGAATGATATTTGTTGATCTAAAATTAATGAACCTTTCTAGACAAACTAACAGTAAATAATCTTAATCTAAAAATAAAATCACTCCATGGCAACCCCACTGGTTACAACTTACAACTCCAACATCGTCCAATGTCCAATTACCTTACATAGATTGATAAATAAATCCCCAACCACTTGTAACATGTTGCCTGCCAACACTTTTATTAATGATGTAAAAGAGAGGGTTCATCAGTAATTCAGTATCAAGATCAGATAGAGAAGCTCACCTGATATTTGATGCGTGGTAGGAATTAATGCCATCAACAATCTAATGCAATCTATCTTTAGTTGTTTGGTTTTATTGGTTGTAAGTTGCATTGTAAAGATAGGTTTATGCTTAAGTATTCCAGGAACCGAAGTTATTATCTATTGCATATCCAATCACTTAAATAAAGTATTTATCAAAAGAGACCTCATTGAGTTGTTTTTCTTGTGTTGATTGATAAAATGCCTCATCTTGTAAATTCCAAAATCCAAAGTTACTCCCTGATGTTTTTGGTTGGTAATTGATATATTGGTTCATGACCAAAGAGAGAAAAAGTAGTTTGTCAGGTTGCTGATAACAATTGCACAAAGATTAGACATATGGATCTCTAATTTATTTGCAACATAGTCTTATAAGTGAAATGATGATTTAGACTTTATTCCTTGGCTTTGCCTATGTGACATCCTCTAAACGCCTAATTTTGCATAATTTCGACCCAACTAAAAAGAAAATCCTCCAAATTCACATTTTTTAACCACAATCACCCCTAATCTTTCTTTTTTTTAGTCAGTGTGAGAGTAGGGATTTTATAACATCATATATAGATAGATAGCACTTTCAGTAACACAGTGTGGTTCAAGAACCCTACCCTAATCTTTTAAGAGGTTCATTTTGAAGGGGTTTTTTTTTCCAACGTACATCACATGGGTTTCCCTTTTGGGTCATAACTAAAGTGTATTTTGGAAAATACCATGGAATGATATTTCACCGAAGTCCTAATAAGAAGAAAACTGGATACAATAGATTTAGTTAGAAGCCACAAAAGCTCAGACCCAAAAACAGAAGGAAAAAACAACCTGGAAAACTTAAAACCTATTATTGAAAAATATAAAATTAAATTAAAGATGGTAAAATCTTGCTATAGGAAATTTTGGACAGATGCATATGGATTTTTTTAAAAAAAAAAAAGGTTAACTTAAAAACTTGAAGTACGAGGAATGCAATCTATTTATCACATTACCGTGCATCATATTTAAATTCTAGAATGCAATCTATCAAGCAGATAGGCATAAAAGTTTATTCTGATTATCCAGAGACCGAGGAATCTACTCAATAGCAACCCAACGGTGTTGTCGTTATTACACCGATTTGACAACAGCAAGGAAACCTTAGGGTTTTTTTTTTTTCTTTTTTTTTTCAACACTATTCTACAAATGATCAGCTTACATAAAGGGGTTCTGGCTCCACTTTCCGTTTGATCCTGAAAAAAAGATTGCAAAATTATTTAGTACAATTCACTTAAAGGCAAACAAAAGAAACAAAGAAAAGCTATAATCCAGAAACACCTCTAGTTTCAATTCTGTACTAAGTACTAACTCAAAATGGTTAAACGTTTCACTATGGTTACGTTATCCTTCCAGATAATAGGTTATTTGACTAGGATTTTGGTGGACCTCTTTCGATAAGTTTACTCACAAAATTCACCTCACCTGATGGCTGATTACAAATAACTTCTTCTACAGGGTTCTAAGTTTGTGGTATTTGGACAAGATTACACATTGAAACTTGTAAGGGGTTTATATGTGTTCGTCAAACAAACAATATGGTATGTTTCTTTCGTCACATATCATTTAGTAAATGTCAGTAAAAATTTCTTAATTTACTTTAGGATCAGGCAGGTTACCCATATTTCTAACTTAAGTAGTCTACTCCTATAACTTAACAACAGGAACTCAACACAGTTTATGATTAGCATTCTCTCAAGGCAATCCACTATCTATAGCAACAAAAACAACAATTTTTGTTTTCTGATCCAAATTGCTCAGAGTTTTTTATTACATTGTAAGAAGAGGATAACTGATATGAATCAAGCATACGAGGCTGAAGGTTGAGAATGCATGTGGTCTAACAAATTGGATCGAAGTCAAGACCAACATCCTTTTATGATAAAGAATTTATAAATAAATAATAAAATAAATTTGACTCCTAGGCATTGGGATTAAGGAAGAATAAGAAATCATGATACAAGCACAAATATAACAAAATAATGCAACAACGTTAACAAAATTGACAGGCAAAGAATTCTAGACACCTCATATATGTTTAGGAAGGAACTGAACGCAGTTAGTATGTAAGTACTCAAGGCACAATTGATGTGTGCATTATTAATATATGCGGGAAACTACCAAAAATACCCTTGAAAGATTTGTGCAATGAGAAAGTTCAAAATGACCAAAATTCTCCTAATAGATTCAAAAACGTGACAAAACTAACCAAAAAACCATTTCTTTATAAGTGGCAAATGACTTTTGTATTTGACAAACGACTTGTGCATTGGATTCAAATTTTGGTGGAAACATTTGAGTAACTACTTAGAAAATATATGCAGAAAGAAACCAGAGCAAAATTCAACATTTAGACACCTTTTTTCATTTTGTTGTTAAATTGGACCATTCACAAAAAGAATCAACTTGGCATAGATCATCAAATTTTAAGGATGAAAGATCTCATTTATCTAGTCATGCTTGCAAAAAAAAACATCAAAATCCAATTGCTAAAACCCTTTTTGAGAATATATTTCTAGTATTTGATTTTTGTCCACGTTTTCAAGTCTGCAGGGTGTTTTTGCCGTTTTGATCTTACAAGAGTGTTTTTGGGCATTTAAATCTTTTGGGGGTATTTTTGGTGGTTTACCCTAATCATGTTTTTTTATAGAAGCATTACTAATAAGCATATATACCTTGTGAACATTGCCATTATCAAATAAATTAACCTTTCAATGACATTCAAGCTCCTGAATGAGTAAAGAGGCTATATAAAAATTATTCTTAGGATATACACCTACCAATTTTCCGGTGCCCATTGGCAGCCATCAGTGTCCACCACATGCAAGCTGTATGCATGCCTTGATTTTTGGGACTGGTTTTCAAAGCTGTCATCCATAAACAAAAGCAGAGAAGGATGAATTATAAGGATCATATCCTCTTCAACAGCAATTCTCCTTCCATATTTCATGATATACATCATCCTAAGAGAATCGTTTTAACAAACCTTTGATGGATAAGATCACCATGGATGACAACCAATGAACCAGCTTTTACTTCAATAGGAACAAAATCCTTTTGATCATAAGATGGTGAGGGTCGATCAAATTTAACGCCATCTTCATCCCGTAAAAACCTTCTGACAAGCCCCTCTACAGCAGCCAAAGAACAAAAAGAAAAGACCAAGATCTGATAAATCAATGCAATGGATGTATGTTTAGGGAACAAATACCAAACGGAGGGAAGTATTACTCTTGTGAGATCCAGGTATTGCCCACAGGCAACCATTTAATACCGTTGCATCTTCCAGAGCCAGCCACAGCCCTGTGCATGTTTGGGGTTCGGTATAAAGAAACGAGTTATCCTGGTGTGGCACTACTTCACCCCCTATACCTGGTTGCTGCCAATTAAAATTTCATATGCCAGGTAATCATAAATACCAGAACAAAAATAGTCAACACTAGAATATTCCTTATTTATATGCTTATATACAACCAGAAAATGTTGTTTCAACCATATGATCAGCAATTGAACCTCAGAAAGACAGATGAAAATGTACCTTAAAAATGTACATAGACTGCATGATTACTGGCCTCTTGTAACCTAAGGAGAACATCAAACTAGAAACTTTGTTGGAAGAAGAAAACTTCTTGAATGCCGGCTCAATCTCGTGAAGCGCTGCACAGAATCATAACAAACCCCACAGGCCCCAACCCCCCAAAAGAGGATAGTTAGATTCACAGGGAACAGAATCACTTTTGGAATTAGCAATGCTACCAACAGATTTCTTGCATTCACCAGTGTACAACAGCATGTGGTCTCATCTAAAAAGAGTAATCCAAATTGAATAATCTTAGTCTTTTCACATTAACGAAAACCATGGCCTTCTACAAATTTGTCCTAAACAAATTAATTCAACATACAAGCCTAAAGGGCATCGTTAAAAGAGTGCTACCGGAGGGTGTGCACGCACACACATATATACAGAGAGCGCAAGAGTATTGAAGGCTCACCATGGCCTACTTTATTAAGGGAGAGTTGCTTGGGTTGCTTTAATTTTCCATCATCCCCAAATGCTTTCTCTGCCAATACACAAAACAGAGGAAATCACCAAACCATGCAATTATCAATAGACATTCTAATTTGTAGTGCACTTTTACTGTAAAAACAAGCTTCCAATCATGGATTGTCACATCATAAAAAACAACATCCACACTACTTGAAAATAATCTAATAGAATGAATTACACTGACACAGTTCATGAAAATAAACAAATGAATGGAATTATCATTTCCACAATCTTAGAAGAAACCCGTGTAAGTAAATGATTTTTGAATACCTTCGAAGAAGAAGGAAATTTTCTCTGCGCTCTCAAAGAAGTAATCATCAGTCAACTTTTGCTGAGAAATCCATAAAAACAATCAAGAGTGAGGTAAATACTACAATTAAAGAAGTAACACACAAAAAAGAAGGAGAAACAGAATGAAAGTAAGTTTGTTTTCTTTAGACCTGGTTCTTGGTGGAGAAAATAGAGGCGGTGGAGGAAGGGTCAAAGTCATTGACCAATTGGTCCATCCTCCGAACCATGGCATCAATGTCTTCATCAACGGCAAAGGATTCCAACACAATATAACCTACGCAAAAACATGGTGATTGGTGTAAGCTTAGTTTGAAGACTAGGGATTTGAACTATGAAGAGAAAGGGGGTTAGGGTTTGGGGTACCTTGAGAATTGAAGGATTGGAGCTGATCTGCAGTGAGGTTCCCAACGATTCCCATTGGAATTCGGTGATTCAACTTCGATTACTGGAATTGTTCTCCGGGAGGATTAGGAATTAGGAAGGTAGAAGGAAAAGGAATGAAGGAGGACAAAATGGTCAGATAATCATCATATATGTTATATGATATATCTGCTTATCTGCCACGAAACTACAACCCTGGTTAGCTACTGCAAAACTAGTTTACTTGAGGGCTAATTTGGGATTTCAGACCTTTTTTAATGTACTTATGTACAAACTATAACTATCTAAATAAAATAGAAAAGAGTTATAACTTGTTTAATTATACAAAGTCTAACAATAATTCTAAGTACCTTTATTTAATTTAGAGTAAAGTGCTAATTAGATCTTTAAAGATATTGATTTTGGACTAATTAATTTTTGAAGAAAAAAATACCAATTAAGTCTTTTAAGATAGTAAACGGTAGATATATATGATCTTCTGTCAATGAATAGTACAAAACGAAACCAAATTGTTCATGTAGTGATGCATGTCTCGTTATTGTCATATGAATAGGAAAACGATGTAGTTTTGTACTGTGAAATATTTATTATCTTTTGAGTTTTTATATACCTTTGACCAGTTGCTCTCTATTTATCATATATTCTATCAAAACAAGTAAAATTTCATTCGAAAAATTGTTATCTACATGAATATCTTTTATAAATAGACATGTCAAAGTAATTAACAGTACGTATAAGTATCACCCTTAAATTTTAATTGATGAATTGATAGAAGGACATCATGTGTCCACTGTTTGCTATCTTAGAGGATTAAATTGGTACTTTTTTTTCTTTAAGGACTAATTAGTGCAAAATTAAAATTTTTAAGGATCTAATTATTACTTTACTCTTTAATTTAATATTTTTATAATTTTATGTATGTAACTTTTAGAATCATATAGTTATTATATCGAATAGTTTTAATTAGCTTGTTGATTTTATAGTTTTACTAAATTTATAATTAGATCTTATAATTTTTTTTAATTATATTCTTATACTATTTTTAATTTTATAATTAGGTCTTTGTCAATATAAAAAATATTTAAAATTAACAATAATTACTAAATATAAAATAAGATAAGTAATAATTAAGAAATATAAAATAAAATCATTTTAAACTGTATTAAGCTAATTTTCTATTGCTTTTTAGACTTTTTGCTTTGTATAATATCTGTATTTAGATAAAAAGAAGGATTTGACTAATATGTATCTTAAAAATACATAATAAACTTATTATTAATAAAAAATCTTAAATATTTTCATTTAATGAATGCAAATAAATGCATTGAAAACTTAAATTTTTTATATTTATAATAATGTTTTTTAATTTATAAACTTAACATGTACCCTTAATAAAGGGAACATGTTAACTAAATCTTAAAAAGAATGAGTTTCACACAATTAGACTTAATCATGCTCGTTGAGTCTATTAAATCCTAAAGTAATCTCTTAAATTGGAATCCTACACTAAAATAACATCTAAAATTTTAATTACTCTATTATAGACCTGTTGCCATAACTTGGCACAAGTTATCTCTAATAACATCCCCTATACCTCCATTATTACTATTACCAACTGCTGCATCTACATTAATTTTTAGCGTTGAGTTTGGTGACTCCTCCCTCTTCTGCATAAAGGGAATTAGTGAATTCTGGCTCTTCCTCTTCTCCTCCATAGTAGTTTGGGTGTTCCAAAATTCTTCGAAGAATATCAAAGCTTTTTTTATTTCTTCCTCAATTGTTAGCATTTTTTTTTCAAAAATTATCAAAATCCTTACTAGCCAAAGTTAGTTTAGTAAGGTACAGAAAAAGTCATGTTCTTTCTTTTGGAGCTTACCCAAAATTTCTGTAATCCATCCTTTTAAATCAATTTCTCGGACCTTAAATTGAATGGTGATGCAAACTAAAATCGCTTTGCAAATTCACAGTGTTTGAAGAGGTGTTCTTCCATCTCTTTTCCTATCCAGTATCTCTCACAAATTAGTGAGCATTCAATTTCTTTGCGCCTTAGGTTTTTTATAGTTGGGAGGGATTTGTGCAGCAGTCTCTACATGAAATTTAGTGTTCTTGGGGGGACTTTGATCTTCCAAATCTGTTTTAAGGTACCTTCCTTCCTTGGTTCTTCTCACTAATTTATTGATTGATTCCTGTTTTGTGCTTTAATTTCGTGGTATGCTAGGTTTACCCTGAACAACCTATCTTTTGCTTTTTTTTTTCTAGATGAACTTGTCTGTTTGCTCTGATTTGAAAATTGGGATCTCTAGTATTTGTTTTGCTTCAAAAAGGTAAAAAGACATGGTTTATCAGCTCTGTATTTCACTCTTTTTCCTCTTCATTCATAAGCTTATATACTTTAGTATTCTTGCTTAGAGATGATGGATTGGGGGACCAAACTTTGGAACATTCTACTTGGGTAGCCAGGGATCTTTCCAAACTTTAATTTTTTTACCATCACTTACCTCCAGAATCCACCCATTTCTAGCACACCTTTTGCTTGCCAGATACTTCTCCATGTGAAACTAGGAGTGAACCCCAAATCTGCATTCGAAAAGATTTTTCGATTATAGTATTTTCTCCTAATGGTTCTTGCAGCCAGAGATTCTGAATTTTGAATGAGTCTCCACCCTTGTTTAGCTAGGAGAGTTGAATTAAAAGCCTCAATGTCTCGAAAGCCTAATCTATCACTCTGTTCTTGTTTACAGAGTTTTTTTCACTTTACCCAATGTATCTTTCATTTTCCACTCTTCGAGCCCCAGTGAAACTTACTAATCATAAATGCGATGTGTTGACATAGGCTAATTGGTAACCTAAAGCACCATATTATGTAAATCGGAATTGATTGAGCCACCATTTTAATGAGAACTTCCTTCCTGGCCTTTCATAGGAACTTTTCCTTCTACCCTTTGAGCTTTTTTCACACCTTCTCTTGAGCGTACTCGAAGACTTATTTCTTGGATTTTCCGACGAAAGTCAGTAGCCCCAAGTACTTTGAGTGCCTTTCTATAGCCTTTACTCCCAACCGTTCTTAGATCAGCCATTGTCCGGTAGTAAGTACATTTTGGCTAAAAGACAGCTCTGATTTCTCCATGTTAATACGTTGTCCTGAGGCTTGTTGGTATCTGATCAGCACTTCCTTTGTTGCTTGGATTTCCTGCTCCGTTGCTTTAGTGAAGAGTATACTATCATCTACAAAGAAGAGATGGTCTATCTTTAGCCCGGTTCTAGAGATTTTGATCCCGTGAATCATTCTGCTCTCTTGCGCCTTCATGAGGTTGCCTGATAGCACATTGGCATAAATGATAAAGAGGTATAGGGAGAGGGGGTCTCTTTATCTCAATCCTCTCGAGGGTTGAAAAGGTTTTGATGGGGTTCGATTCAGCAACACTGAAAAGGAGGTTGTGCTAACTCAATTCCAGATATTTTTCACCCATCTATTTGAAAACCCATAGAGATTAACACCTCTCTTAGGAAGATCCACTTGACTCTATCGTACGCTTTCTCCATGTCAAGTTTAAGTCCAACATAACCTTTCCTTCCCACTGTCTTCTTCTTCATGTAGTGAAAGATTTCAAAAGCAAGCAGACCATTATCCGTGATTAGTCTATTCGGGATAAAGGCGCTTTGATTTTCACCAATAATATGCGGGAGGATGATCTTTAATCTATTAGTCATGATTTTTGTTACCAATTTGAAGATGACATTGCATAAAGAGATGGGGCGGTACTCTTTAATGTGTTTTGGCTTTGCCACCTTGAGGATCATGCAGATGTGGGTTTGGTTTATTTGCTTCGGTCAGCTCTTTCATTGAGAATCTTTATAACATCATCAGTGACATCCTTGCTAATCCATTTTCACATTCTTTGGTAGACGATGGCTGGTAGATCATCGGGTCCTAGTGCTTTGATAGGTTGCATTTGCTGAAGCACTTGATAGGCTTTCTCGCTTGTGAAATTAGCGATGAGGATCTCAAATCTTTCATCATTTATCCTACCTCTCACCACATCAACTGATTTTCTTACATCTATAGTTTCTTCCAATGTAAATAGTTTCTCAAAAAAAAAATTATTATTACCCTTTCAATTTGTTCTTCATCCTCATACTTGATTCCTGTATCATCTGTGATTGAATCTACCCAATTCTTCCTTTTTCTTTAGGAAGCTTTTTGGTGAAAGAACTTGATATTTTTGTCTCCATGGTTCAGTAACGTAGCTCTAGATCTCTGGCTCCACCAGATTTCTTTGCCTTGCAGCAGGTTGTCTAGTTTGGCTTCTACCTCTTTAATCTTCCTCAGGGTCTCCTCAGATTGTGGGAGGTTGTTGAGATTATCCAATCTCTCTTGGTTCATCCTAATTCTCCTCGGGACGTCCCCAAATGCTTCATGTCCCATTTTTCCAGCCTCTCAGTGCATATTTTCAGCTTCTCCTTAATGTCCCTCTACTATTTTTCCATGTTTCCTCCACTATGTGCTCACATTTTTCATTCGTCAACCATATTTCTTCAAATTTGAATTTTTTTCGTTTCTTCCTTCTCAATCTTTCACTTCCATTTATGTCAAGAAGTATGGGATAGTGGTCTGATTTATATCTAATTAAGTGTTGGATTGCTGACTTTGGAAACCTCTCCTTCCATTCTATGTTCGCCATGGCTCTGTCTAAACGTTCTTGAATATTGTTTTCCCCTATCTAACCATTTGACCAGGTAAAAGAGTTACCAATGAAGTTGAGATCAAGAAGCTCACTCATCTAGATAGCCTCTTGAAAGCCTCTTACTTGTGATAAAATAACTGGGGCTTCTTCTTATTTCTCACTTTAGCTCATAACCTGATTGAAGTAACCAAATATCATACAGGGGAGATTAGAATTCTGTCCAAGAGATCTTATAAGTTCCCAACTAGCATGCTTGTTTTGATTTTCTGGAAAACTATAAAATCCAATCGCTCTCCAAACACAGTTGTTATCTTCCATTTTCACTTTCATGTCTATGTGGTTGGATGACATGGATATCAATTTGGTATCTATTGACCTGTCCCACAACATTGCTAGACCCCTACCTCTTTGTCTTCCTTTACCCTTACAATCAACTCCAATTATGTTTTGTAGACTGCCTTTATATCTCAACCTCATTATCTCGTTCGCCTTCTTCCTTGTCTCCATGAGGAAGACAAGGTTGAGAGCTTTTTGTTGGATGAGCTTGTTTAAAGCTCACATTGTCCATGGATTCCCAAGCCCACAACAATTCCAACTCAGAATTTTCATGGCTCTTGGCAAGGCTGCCTAGCAGCCTCCACCGATCTTTGTGTGGTTGCATTTTTTTGTTCTTTATTATCATTTCATCAGTCTCCATTTCTTCCACTAGACTACCTTTCCTCTTTTATGCTTTGTTTTCTAGATCTGTGCTCATTACTATGTTTTTCGCTACTTCTCTAGCATGTCGCTCCCATTTTTTCTCCATTATAGACTTCTCTCCTCCCCTTGAGTTGGTGATATCATTTGGCACATTAGAGGCTCTTGTTTTCTGCTCTTCTATATTCCCCTTTTCTTCCTTTCCTCCATTCCTCAACTGCTTTGTTCCATTTTTTGGTTGTTCATTTATCTCATTTTTTCAGCTTCTTTATTTTTCTCCTTGTTTTCTTTCGGTGGTACATCTGAAGGCTTCTGGAGATTCTTCCCCTTTTTTATATCTTCTCCCAGATCCCTTATCGGCGAGAAGATGCATGAGAGAGTTATCACAAGGGTCTGGCATGAATCTTTTTCGATTTCAGACTCCTGAGTGTTTGTAACCGACAGACTCGCCAGTTTTTTCATTAACCTATCAGATAGCTTAGGTCTTAGTGCCTGATCGCTCATTTTTGTATGACCCTGTTCGATCTTTGTATTTTTCTTTGTTTTTCTTACTTTGGTTCCTATGTGCTTAGCTTTTAACCATGGACTTAGGGATTTTGAGTTATTCTTACCAACATGAGGTCCTCTTTTCTGCTGCCCACATTTGTTCCCTTCATGTAGGGTGTGTTAGTATTCATCTTGATAGTAGTTTTGATGAACCTTTCCTGATCATTTCTTATTTCATACAGCTCACATTCAGATACCTCTCCCATACGCAACTATTTTTCTCCCCAGCTTTGTTGTTTTGCAGTGCTCTAGGAGGTCTCACATCTGCATTTTCATCTTTACTATGTCCAGCCCTTTGTCAGCATTTTTCTCTCCCATTTGCCATCTTTTGACTATCAGTCAAGGATTTCTGAAGAACCAAGGATTTTCTCTAAGTACTTTGTTCAGGTCTGCTTCATGTTGGAAAAAAAATTAGTATGTTTATGGTTTTATTCCCATTACTCTGAAGCCTCTTGGTCTCTTCCAAATGTTTGTCATTGCCCTAAGTTGATTTTTTTATTAGACACGAGCCTTCCGATAATACTGTTTTGACATTCTTGAACACTTTCTGATATGTCCTCTTCATCGTACACTACTAGGGGTTCTTCTTCATGTTCTTGTTCTATTGGTTCCACGTGTTCTGTTTCACTTGTCATTTTGTTTTCCAAGACCACTATGCTGAAGATCTACAGGCTTCACTAGATTAGCTAGTAAGGATGGGTTCAAGATGTAAAGACGAATGTAAAGACGGATGTAAAGGCACTACTCTTTCCAAATCCTAGGAGCTTCCAAGGCATTTGGGAGAGAGGATATGTGTTTATTCAAAAATTACTTAATAGAGAGTGAATCAAAATTAAACTTGTCATCATTGCTATGTCAAGGTAGAATTTCACTTCTATCATTTCAGGTTCATCTTGTTTTTCATTTATCATCATGTCAATTATGATCACCTTTTTTTTTACTTTTTGCTGAAATAGCTTGTTTACAATATAATTTGTTAGTATTTTTATATTTTTATGCAATCATCGTCACTTTAGTTACGCAAATAAAAATACCAGAAAACCATTAAAATTTATTATTTTTAAATTTTTAGTCATTAACTCAATTTTTTTATTTTAGTAATTCAATAATATACTTTAGCTATATTTTTAAATATTGATAAAAAAATAAATTTTGATAATTATTTAATATTTTTCTTTAATAAAAAATCCAATAAAAAATAAAATACTATAAACTTTATATCAATTAACACTATATGATTTAGGGTTTAAGATATAGAAAAAGTATACATGTTGTATGATGCAAAGAAAATTAACAATGAATTTATTAATTCAGAGGTTGATAAGTAATACTTCATATTATAAACTTAGATTTAAATTCCATTTTTTATATTTTTTAATTTTATTAGCTATTTCTCACTAAGAGTGTCGTATATTTTTATTGGCCAAGCCATTTTGTTTAATAATTTTTTTTATTATTTTTTCTATTTTTTATTTTTTTCTTCTTAATTCTTACAATTAAACGAATATTTTAATTTTTATTATACAATTCCTAATTAAATATAATAAAAAAATATATACATAATATTAAATTATTTTAAAATTTATTTATTTTCTCATGATATTTAAATAAGAACATATTAAGTAAATTTTTTATTAATATAAATATTTTTTACATGTCGTTCACTAATTTATTTTAAATACATATATTAAAAATATTAGAGAAACTAATCTATATTATTATTTATATTATATCTTTTAAAATATTAAAGGATAAAATTAAAATTTGTTCTGATCTAGTCCATTAACGATCCAGGTCCAAATATGAATGATCGACTCGAGCTACAAGGAGACTCGTCTTCATCTCTTTACCTACATAGAATATGAACAGTTAGTAAAATTTTTTAAAAAGATGAGTCTGATCACAAGAGATTCACTCGAGTACGAACTATAAGAGGAGAGAGATCTACCCCTTTCTAAAGATACGTCATCTACTCTAATCTTAAATACTGTTTTTTGTACAGATACTAACTTAAACGTCGAAATTCTTGCAGGTGGCCTCACCACATTGTCCCTCCGTAGACCCGAGCAAGCAGCGTCTCCCAACACCATAACTCCGTCCAAGTCCTGACCGTCTCAAGTCCCTGCTCCAGAAATACCATATTATAACCCTCTCATTATTTTAACAAAATAGAAGTTTTTAATGACTATATTATCCTTTAAAGCATAATTGAAATGACCGAATTGGTTAATTGTAACATGATGTTGAATTAATGACTTGGCTAGTTGATGGGTCTAATTATGAGCTACATTTATATTTTAATTTTTTGTTTTAATATTAATTTTTGAAGCTCTTCCATTAATCAATTATGCTATGTTAATTGTATTATTTAATATTTTAATTTTTGAAAGTCCTATTTTATGTTGCTTTATATTAACTCTTCAATATACTTATGATTAACTTTAGACAAATAATATTTTTTACATACTTTTTTTCCTTGGATTTATTTACTTATGCTGCCTTTTTGTGTTCCTTTTTTTTTCACTTCATCTTTTATTTTTTTATTAAAACTTATGTTAATTTGACTTTTTAATCTCAATTCTACTTTCACAACTGTTTCGAAGGTTACCTGAAACTGTAGGTTGATTTCGGACGAGATCTTCTGTACTGGTCGGCGCTGTTGAGTCCGACTTGATGATGGTGGCCGGAACCGCCACGTCCGACCTGTTGGACTTGGTGGCGGTGCTGATCCTTCGTCACCGGAGGGTGATGGTACCTTCAAGAGACTCCGATGCTTAAGTTAGTAAGGGTATTAAGCATGTTTTTAGTAGAATCAGAGTATGAGTTATACCTGGGTACTCCAGTGTATTTATAATGGCGTGGAATGATCTTCCCTTGAGATAAGATAGTTATCTTATCTTATCTTTGAGTAGAGTAATCTTATCTTTAAGCGAACCGCCCCTTATCTTTCTAGGCTTGGACTGCCTTTAGATTTGGGTCGTGTTCCTCTGTTTGGGACTTCTTGGGTCTTTGTAGTGGTTTGGCCGACCTCTTTATAAAGAAGTTGGGTAATCCTAATCTGAACAGATCGGTCAACTTGTCTTCAGTCATCCCGGGTCGTATAGCTCGACCCAGGGCATGAACAGTGCCCCTGCTTGAGCTCGATCTTTCCTTTGAGGTCGTGTCCTTTTAGACTTTTGTCCCCTTTCGGTAAAGTCAAGTTTGAGCATTGTTGATCTCTTTTGCAGAGTTGTTTGAATGCGGAGAGTTTTTTCTCTCTCCTCTTTAATGTCAGCGCGCATTTCGTTCTTTGCGCTTCTTACTTTGGAAACGTGCAAGGGTTTTAAAGACTCATTAAACCCTTTGCCCTTTACCTTTTCCCTCTTTGTTTCATTTTGAATTTCTCAACAATTTCCTTAGTCTTCTGTTTTCACTGCGATTTCTTCGTTCTCTTGGCTCCGAATTTTCACATCTTCGTGCTTTTCTTAGAGGTTATCGTCCGACGCGGCTTCAACTTCTTCGGCATTTATTTGGTGATTGCTGGCGCTTAGTTCTTTAAAAGGGGGTTTTTTCGGCCCTGTCTGTTGTTTCAACTTCTCAGCACTCGTTGTCTCTTCCCCTTTGCAGGTTAGTTTCCCTTCTGTCTCTTTCTTTCACTTCTTTCGTCGTTCTTCTTTGTGCTTGTATTGCAAAGTTTTGATTTTGTTTTGGAGTTTACGTTTGGAAAGCTTGAACCTTTTTGTATCGTCGTGCTTGATTGTTGTTCTGATGCATATTTTTCTGGAGTTCCTTCGATTTACATGTGCTCCTTTGTGCATTTTCTAATGATTTGATGCTTTTAGGATTTTGCATGTTATCACTGTTTCTGGTCGTAATTTCTTGCTTCTGAAAAAGATTGTGCCTTTGATGATTCTGATCTGTTTGATGTAGGCAGTTTCCATTGCTTAGTAGTTCTATTTTTGTGATTTTCTTTCTCGTAGTGTCAGTAATCCGAAATAAGGTTAAACATTTCTTGCTGAGATAGATTAAGTCCTCGTTCTGTTGCTGCCTCCGAAGGATTCCCCTGGACCTTGGGTTGTGTCCTGGGGTTTTCTTTTGCTATTGCTTCTGCCCTGTGTGCCTCCAAAGGGTGCCCCTGAACTTTTGTGTGAGTCCTGTGGCTTCTCTTTTATTGTTATATCTGAGACTTGATGTTTTGCTATTATTGTCCGAGTTGTTTCCTTATTTGCCCGAGTTGTTTGGTAGTAACCCCATTTTTTTCTTACTGTAGGACTAGTTGACCATGTCTTCTCGCAAAAATATTGTCGAGACGTCTTCCAAGGTCCCCGAGGGTATGTCCAACTGGCTGGACTCCCTCGTCCTGATGTATGTTTCCATTGTTAATTTTGAGTTCTGTGCGGAGCTTAGAAAACATCACCAAATCTGTAGTAGTAGGGATCAAGAGAAGAACTACGAGTTAGTGGCAGCGGATTCTGACGAGAGGGTTTGCTTTCCTACTCTGTCCCAGGGGGAACGTCCCTTCTTCTATGCTTATGACTATTTTTTCAGCCAGCTGAACATTACTTTTCCTTTCACTTCCTTTGAGACCGATTTGTTGTGGTCATGTAATGTAGCTCCATCCCAGCTCCATCCGAACTCCTGGGGTTTTATCAAGATCTTTTAGTTGCTTTGCCAAGAGTTGGACATCAAGCCTTCTCAGACTTTATTTCTTTATCTCTTTGTTTTGACCATGCCTGGGATTTCCTAAAAAAAGAAAGCTTCTTGGGTTTCCTTTCGATTTGCCCAAGGACCTAAAGTGTTTGTTATGTATGAAGAGTCCTTTAGGGACTTTAAGAATTACTTTCTTAAGATCCGAGCTGTTGAGGGAGCTCGACCATTTTTCTTAAAAGCGAATGATGAGCCTGCCTTCCCCTTGTGTTGGCAAAAGGACGTTGTGGTGTCTCGATACTCATGGGAGATGCTTGACGAGGTCGAGCAGGCTTTGGTGATTGTTTTGGAAGATATTTGGGGGGAACCTCCCCATCTCGATACTAAGAAATTTTTGGGAGACCCCTCCCTTGTCCGGACTGCGTTGGGTATTTGACCAACTTGTTTTTGCTCTATTTTACTTTGTTTCATTTCTTTCCAGTTTGTAACTTGCTGCTTTGGTTGATTTTTTTTTTCAGAGATGGCTAAGACCAATGATTCCATGAAAGCCTTGATACGCAAAAATTATATTTCACGTATAACCGGCAAGTATACCGGGTCGTATCAAGTAATAAGACTCACAAAGAGTGAGGTCGATCCCACGGAGATTGGTAGATTAAGCAACTTTAGTTAATGGTAAATTTAGTCAAGCAAACATAGTTTTGATTTCATGAGCATTTTGATTTTTGAACATAATTGCAAGAATGTAAATGACACAAAATGTAAAGAACTAGAAAAGAAAAATTAAATGAAAGTAAATAACGGAAACTTAAATTGCAAGAAACTTAAATGACATCAAAGATAAATTGCAAGGAATTAAAGGTTGCAGAAATTTAAAGAACGTAAGAGTAAATAGCATGAATTAAAGGAACAAAATGTAGATGACAAGAAGAATAAAATGACCGAATGTAAAAGGGAATTGGGTTGTGGGAAATTAAACAACTAGAGGCAATAGAAATAAGAATTGATGGTAGAGAAGATCATTAGGGATCAGAGATGCAGGTTTTCATGAATTGATGTTAGTCAAATCCTTCTCAATCATGGGTATAGATCCATGGCAAGTGGGTGATTGAATCCCAATCTCTTGGTGATTCAATCTCTCTCAACATAACCAAATGCCACTCTCGTGATCTATTTGTTCATGAGAAGAGATGAAGCTCCTTTCTAATCCAGCCACACAATTCCTATAATCTCAACCAAGGAGAGTTACATCTCACATACTAACCAAGGTATATTGATTGAAGGAATCATGAAAGGATGAACTCTAAACTGAATTATGTGGCTCATTCCTCAAATTCACCACATAATTCATGTAGATTAACCCCTCTCTCGATGGTGGTTGAATCTATGAAGAGCAAGAGTTCCCTCTTTAGATCAACCACTAAAATTGAGGAGGAAAAGATGAATTCACCAACTCATTTCAACAAGCAGAGCTCATCCCCCTAATGAATGTGGGGTTTAGTGAGTCATAGCTCCAATTTCAACAACAATTGCCATAAATCAAAATTAAACTAAATGTAAAGAAGAAGAAGAAGAAGAATGAAATGCTTCAAGATTAAGAAAAATGAAGAAGAAGAGTTCCAAGATGAACCCAAAATTAGCTCTCTGGCTCTCCTCTTGGAAGTACCAAAAGTGTCAAATACAAGTGCTAGAAAGTGTAAAAATGTCTAAGTGTCAAAAAGTAAAGTAAAAGTGTAAAAGTCCTCCTAAAGTACAAACTCAATCTCTATTTATACTAGTCCTAAAGATCTTCAAGTGGGTTAGCAAGATGGGCTTCCTCTTTGTTGAATTCTTGGCTCAATTGGAGGTGTTTTGGCCTTTGTGATGAATAGGGGAAGTAGAGCAAGTTGGCACCAATTCTGGCCCATTGATGGGCGTTGTTGGCAATAACTCAGGCCTTAGTGCACGTTGGCAACGTGCATGCCAATTTCCTGGAAGTGAGTTTGAGACTTGGGCGTTGCTAGCCCAAGTTGTTGCAAACAACTTGCTCTTCCTCTTCTTGGCCTTACTTTCATGCTAAATGTAGCCCAGAATTTGAGTGTCAACCTTCAGCTTCAATATGGACTATTATACATCATTGGAAAGCTCTTGATGTCTATTTTCTAATGCCACTGGAATCACCTCAATTGGACTTTCCTAGCTCAAGTTATGGTTCCTCAAAGAAGGTAAGGTCAAGCTGCCAAGTTGTTGCCAAGTTGTTGTGAATAACGCACCCTCAACCCCAAGTTAGCAACGTGCTCGAGCATGACTCTCCCAAGGCAAGGACTTGAGGCTGGCGTTGTTGCAAAACACGCCCCCTTTGTGCACGTTGGCAACGTGCTCGATCCCACATCCAAGGATCATCTCTAGCTCCCTTGAATTTCATTTCATGTTCTTGTTTTTAGGGCCTAAAGATGACTCTGGTTTGGCTCCAATCTTGTGCTCCACCATGGACTATTATATATGGTTGGAAAGCTCTGAATGTTAGCTTTCCAACGCAACTGGAAGTACTCAATTTGGATCTCTGTAGCTCAAGATATCTTCCATTGAAGTGGACATGTTCAGGCTGCCTTGTTTTGGTAAGTTGGCGTTGGCAACGCCCATCTAGCGTTGGCAACGTGAGTGGTGCGGCATTTGGGCGTTTGGAACGCGGTTGGTACGCCATTGGGCGTTTGGCACCTTGGTTGGTGTGCCATTGGGCGTTTGGCACCTTGGTTGGTGCGCCATTGGGCGTTTGGCAGCCTGGTTGGTGCGCCAAGACTTGGTGCCAAAATTTGCTTGTGTGTGGCGTTGGCAACGCCAGATTCAAGTTGGCAACGCCAACTTTGCTTCTTCCAGGGCCAAGCTTGCCTTGCTTGTGTGTGGCGTTGGCAACGCCAGATTCAAGTTGGCAACGCCAACTTTGCTTCTTCCAGGGCCAAGCTTGCCTTGCTTGTGTGTGGCGTTGGCAATGCCAGATTCAAGTTGGCAACGCCAACTTTGCTTCTTCCAGGGCCAAGCTTGATAGTGTGGCGTTGTTAGCCTGCGTTGTCCTCAAACACGCCAATGCTTCCTAGCTCAAACAACGTGCTCGAGCTTCCATATTAGTGCCAAAATTGCTTGTGTGTGTGGCGTTGGCAACGCCACTCTCAAGTTGGCAACGCCAACTTTGCTTCTTGTCTTCCTCCAGGGCCAAGTTCCTTGCTTGTGTCTTGTGTGTGTGGCGTTGGCAACTTGGTTCTAGAGTTGGCAACGCCAACCTTGCTTCCAGGGCCAAGTTTGCTTGCTTGTGGCTTGTGTGTGGCGTTGGCAACTTGGTTCTAGAGTTGGCAACGCCAACCTTGCTTCCAGGGCCAAGTTTGCTTGCTTGTGGCTTGTGTGTGGCGTTGGCAACTTGGTTCTAGAGTTGGCAACGCCAACCTTGCTTCCAGGGCCAAGTTTGCTTGCTTGTGGCTTGTGTGTGGCGTTGGCAACTTGGTTCTAGAGTTGGCAACGCCAACCTTGCTTCCAGGGCCAAGTTTGCTTGCTTATGGCTTATGTGTGGCGTTGGCAACGCCAATCTCAAGTTGGCAACGCCAACTTTGCTCCTTGGTTGCTTCCAGGGCCAAACTTGCCTTGTGTTGTGGAGTTGGCAACGCCAATCCCAAGTTGGCAACGCCAACTTCTTGCCTTGGTTGCCTCCAGGACCAAGCTTGCCTTGTGTTGTGGAGTTGGCAACGTGGATTCCAAGTTGGCAACGCCAACTTTGCCCAGCTTGCATCATTCTTGCTTCCATGCTTCCTTGTTTCATCACCTATCATCAACAAGGGACATAGCTTCAAAGTCTCACCAATTCAAGCAATAAATTTCATGAGATTCATTCGTACTCATTCATATATGCATTCCTTAAATCATTTGCATGAATTTGGCTAGAATTAACATGTTCCTTGATATCATCATGCATGGAAACAAAACTCATAAAAGGACTTGTTTATTTAGAGAAAATGAGTGAATTTAAACTAAAACTAACTAAACTAACTAACTAATAATGCAAATATGCATTTGCATCACAACACCAAACTTAAAATATTGCTTGTCCTCAAGCAAAATATAAAGGACTTTGTCACAAGAATTTAAGATGTAAGACTTGAATGTTCTCCCAGAGAGTAATTTCTCATTGAGCATGTTATCCTCACTTGTGTGGTCATGAATTTATTGTAATTGAACACAACTATTCAACTTTTTCAATTGAAATGCTTGCTTCACTACTAAATTGGTTAACTTCACTAGACTTCTTTCACACCTTAGCACATGATCCTTGAACCAATTTTTTTCTGCTTATTTCTTTTTCCTTTTTTTTTTTCTTTCCCTTTTTCTTTCAATTAAGCTCGAAATCTTGTCTTAAGGCGGCTCTTTAGCATAAGCTTTCAATCAACAATCCCAAACCAGTTGGTTCAAGTTGTTAAGTGTTGAGACACTCTTAAAGATTTACTCACTCAAGCCTCTTTCCTTAACACATTCAGTCACAGGCATATAACATTGAAATTTTGTTTGGATAGTGGTGTCCAGCACCTCTTTGGGTTGCTAAATGTTCTGTTATAGAGCTACTCTTGATTGTGGGTTTTCAATCGATAATCCCGAGTTAGTTAACTCAAGTTACCGGGTGATGAAGCACCCCTCGGATTTACTAGCCCGAGTATGTCTCTTAACATCAATCACCACAGACACATATCCAACTTTTGTCATTGATGCCTAGCCTTTCATTCTTTGTATTCTATTTTCTTTATTGTCAAGGTTATTTGTGCTTTTACTAATAAAGTCCTTATGATCCTTAACCAAACTAGTCTTGTATAGCAAGCATTCTTTTGAGTTCATTGAACCTTGATTCTTTCACAATAAATATACTAGCACTTTTCCTATGGGACAACATGATCCTTTTTAAGCTAGATTTCTCTCTGTTCTTGCTCAAACTACATCTTTTATTCCAATGACAAGTAAAAGTATTAAAGACAAGCAACCATTCCAAATCTGTGAGTGGTGATGCATGGAATGGGCAACATAAAAGACAATGCTTCAAAAAGAAAATGCATCCTAGAAGGTATACCATATTTCAGACATACATCTTCTTTATTTAATAAAACATAAAGAAAAACATAGGAACTTCACCACCTTTAGTCTTCATGTCCCTTTTCCTTTGCTTGATTCTCCTTGCTTTCCTTTGCCTTTTGGGTCTTCTTTCTTTTTGCTTCTCCTTTCTCCTTGTTGTTGTGCTGTTGCATCTCCTTTTGGATCTTCTTTCTTTTTGCTCCTCCTTTCTCCTTGTTGTTGTGTCGTTGCATTCCCCTTTGGATCTTCTTTTTGCCAAATTCCTGAGCTTATCATTGTCTCCTGTAGCCTCTGTTGATTGAATCTCACCCTTGCTAGTTCTTGCTGTTCAAATATCTTCCGAGCCTCATTAAAACATTTGATTTGTGGGTTGATCAATGGGGGTGTGGAACAGAGGTAACTAAGCTTTTCTTGGGTGCATATGTCATAGTCAAGTCTGTCCTTGTGCCTGGCTTCCTTGAACATTCTGTTTTCATTGAAATCTCTGTAGAGTGTTTCATGTCTAGCATCCAACCTATGGAGAAGTTCTCTTTGCTGAGCTTGCTCTATCCTTAGTTGAGCTTGTTCTTGTATCACTTTCTCCATGGCTTTTTCATGTTCCATAGCTGAATTGTTGATGGCTTCTTGCATCTTGGCATATTGTTCTTGTTGCAACTCCATCATGTGTGTTTGGTACTCATTTTGTTGGTTCATCCATTGAACTTGAACCCCTCTTTGTTGATCCATCAATTGCCAAAGGTCCCTTTGTTGTTGCGCTTGTTCCTCTTGGCTTCTTTGAATTTGTGAATATTGCCCAGAAATCCCTTCCAAGGCGGCTTGGAGTTGGTTCATGTTCAAGGTGTGGGATTCATCCATTTCTTGAGGCTCCTCCTCTTGTCTTACTTCTTTCCTTTTCTTCCTTCTTGCTAAAGGTTGCCTTTCCAGTTGGGTTGTGGTGATGAACTCCAACCTTTCTTTGGTGAGAGGCTTTCCAATGGAGACCAAATCAGTTTCTCCAAATTCTTCAAGAGGCACTCCAGCTTCTTCACATAGGCGCAGAATAGTACTAGGATATCCTAGCCAGCTGTCCTGTTTGACCTTTTGAGCTATTTCAATGATGTTCTTGGCTATAATGTCTCCAACATTGATTTCCCCTCCTTTCATTATGCAATGGATCATTATAGCTCTATTCACCGTTACCTCAGAGTTATTTGAAGTAGAGATCAATGACCTCCTCACTATGTCATGCCATCCTTTTGCTTGAGGTATGAGATCACCTCTCCGAAGTTTGAGTGGTCGGCCATGTGAATCCAATACCCAATCAGTGCCTATTCTGCACAAGTCACTCACCATATCCACATATCTTGGGTCATTTTCAACCCTTTCTTCATAGCTAGGTCGTTTGAACTGTTTGTGCTTGACCCTTAGCACCCTATTGATGGTGTCTGGGCTAAAATCAACATCCACACCTCTTACATAGCTCATGTATGGTTCTTCATCATCATATTCTCTTATCACATTAGTGAAGAACTCATGGATGAGAAGCATGCTTATTTCTTGAGGTTGGTCATAGAGAAGCTCCCATCCCCTTTTTCTGATTATTTTTTGTATCTCAGGGTATTCATCTTCTTTAAGCTTGAATGGTAGCTCTGGAACAACATCTTTGCTTGACATCCAACTAAAAATTCGCTCATTGTGTTTGGATTTGAATCTTCTTTGATCAAATTCATCTTCTCTCCTATCCCTTGATGATGAGGCCATTGAGATTCACTTGCAAGATTGAATCTCCCCAACACCAAACTTAGATGAATGCTTGTCCTCAAGCATAAGGAAAATGATTGTGAATGAGAGAGATATGGGATAAGCACGGTGACTTAGAGAAGGTAGAAAATGATGGTGAAGGAGATTGAGTGTTTCGGTTATGTGAGAGATGTGATGCTTCAAGAGTTTTTGTTGGGTAAAGATAAGGTTCAAGGTTAGAATTTGTGAAACATGGAGTAGGTTGGAGGTTGAGTATGAGTTCGGCTAGTGAAGTGAAAGTTGGTGGGTAGAAGAATGAATGATGAATGAATATGGTTGAAGTATTTAAAGTGAAAGTTGGTGGGAAGGCATTTAAGGCTCGGTCATGGCATGCTTCCTTGTGCACAATGCATGTTGATTTCTTTTTCCCCATGCACAAAGTTTAAAATTCATGTGACTACCCTTCCTTATGTATCCGTGATCTTTCTTCAAGATTCCCCATCATTTCTTTCCTTCTTTCATTATATGCTTCCAAGATTCCCCATCACTTCTTTCTTTCTTTCCTGCAACAAAATGCCAAAGGCTTGAGATTCTTAGAGTGACATTAATGGCTAAAAACTTATGATTATGTTCCTATACAAAATTGACTAAATTAGATTCCCTAATCTATTTTTTTAGCATTAATAATGCAAGTAAAGACACCAAACTTAGTTTGTGACTAAGTGTTCTATGGAATTAATTCCAAAGATAGCCACATCAAACTTAGTAATTTACCTACATTAAATGCTTTTTTTTTTTCACGTTTTTTTTTTATTTTATTTTATAACTAAAGTAGATGACAAAACTTTCATAGCTTAGCATTTTCGTGTATGTATGGACACCAAACTTAGTTTGTGGCTAAGTGTTATAGAACACACATTTGCCATTACTTCAAGATTGGCCACACCAAACTTAGTGCCTTGCATACACCATGTACTAGTCTACTTGATCATTATTGGTTACTAAAACATGAAATTAAAAGACTCCCTGTGCATGGGTTGCCTCCCATGAAGCGCTTTGTTTATTGTCCTTAGCTCGACATTGCAGCTTCTTTGCTCATGTTAAGAGTTGCACACTCTCTTCCTTGCTCCAAGGGCCACCAAAATAGTGCTTCACCCTATGTCCATTGACTGTGAAGGTTTGTTTTGAGGCTTCATCAAGCAATTCAACATAGCCATGAGGTGATACTTTGGTGATGGTGTATGGACCAGTCCATCTAGACCTCAGCTTCCCAGGGAAGATCTTCAATCTTGAATTGAATAATAACACCTTTTAGCCTGGTTCAAATGTTCTTTGAGAGATCCTCTTATCATGCCATCTCTTTGCTCTCTCCTTGTATATTTTGGCATTGTCATATGCCTCCAATCTGAACTCCTCAAGCTCATTGAGTTGTAGCAACCTCTTCTCTCCTGCTGCTTGAGCATCTAGATTTAGAAGTTTGGTGGCCCAGAAAGCCTTATGTTCAAGCTCTACAGGGAGGTGGCATGCCTTTCCATACACCAACTGAAATGGAGATTTTCCTATGGGTGTTTTGAAGGCTGTCCTATATGCCCAAAGTGCATCATCTAGCTTCCTAACCCAGTCCTTTCTTGTTGTTCCCACAGTTTTCTCCAAGATCCTTTTTAGCTCTCTGTTAGCAAGTTCAGCTTGTCCATTGGTTTGTGGGTGATACGGGGTAGCTACTTTGTGTGTAACACCATACTTGTGGAGTAAGGAATTGAGTTGCTTGTTGCAAAAGTGGCTTCCCCCATCACTTATAAGCCCTTTGGGTACTCCAAATCTTGTGAAGATGTTCTTCTTGAGGAATTGCAAGACCACGTTAGTATCACATGTGGTGGTGGCTATTGCTTCTACCCATTTGGAGACATACTCTACTGCTACCAGGATGTATTTGAACGTGTAGGATGGAGGAAAAGGTCCCATGAAATCTATTCCCCACAAATTAAAGAGTTCCACTTCCAAAATGAACTTTTGGGGCATCTCATTTTTCTTTGACAAACCCCCTGTTCTTTGACATTCATTGCATTGGCTCACAAACTCCCTAGCATCCTTGAAGATTGAAGGCCAATAGAAACCACTTTGAAGGACCTTAGCAGCAGTTCTTTCAGCTCCAAAATGACCACCATAACTAGAGTTGTGACAATGCCATAGTATGTTCTTCATCTCATTTTCTGGCACACATCTTCTTATCATTCCGTCTGGGCATCTTTTGAACAAGAATGGTTCGTCCCAAAAGAAGAACCTAGCCTCATGCAACAGCTTCTTCACTTGTTGTCTTGTGTACTCTTGTGGAATGATTCTTCCTGCCTTGTAGTTGGCCATGTCTGCAAACCATGGGACATGTTGAATGTGCAAGAGATGTTCATCTGGAAACTCTTCATTTATTGATGGAAGGTTGTCTTGGCATTCATCTTGTGGTACCCTTGATAAGTGATCAGCAACTTGATTTTTACTGCCCTTTCTATCTTTGATCTCAATGTCAAACTCTTGTAGGAGTAGCACCCATCTAATTAGCCTTGGTTTGGCATCCTGTTTTGACATAAGATACTTAATGGCAGCATGGTCAGTATACACTAAGACTTTAGATCCAATCAAATATTGTCTAAACTTATCAAAGGCATACACCACGGCTAGTAACTCTTTCTCTGTTGTGGTGTAGTTTCTTTGAGTTTCATTCAATACCTTACTTGCATAGTAGATAACATGAAGCCTCTTTTCCTTCCTCTGCCCCAACACAGCACCGATTGCAAGGTTGCTTGCATCACACATGAGTTCAAAAGGTAGTCCCCAAGTTGGGGGTGTGATGATTGGTGCTGTGGTGAGCTTAGCCTTTAGAGTTTCAAAAGCATGCTTGCATTCATCATCAAAGATAAAAGGATTTTCTACCACCAGCAAATTGCTTAGTGGCTTTGCTATTTTTGAAAAATCTTTGATGAATCTCCTATAAAATCCAGCATGCCCCAAGAAACTCCTAACGGCTTTCACACTAGTTGGCAAAGGAAGTTTTTCTATAATTTCTACTTTTGCCTTGTCAACCTCTATACCTTTTCTTGAAATTTTATGACCAAGAACAATGCCTTCGGGTACCATGAAATGGCATTTTTCCCAATTCAAAACTAAGTTTGTTTCTTGGCATCTTTTCAAGACTAAGGTAAGATGGTGCAAGCAAGTATTGAATGAATCACCAAAAACAGAGAAATCATCCATAAAGACTTCAATGAATTTTTCTACCATGTCTGAGAAGATTGAAAGCATGCATCTTTGAAAGGTAGCTGGGGCATTGCAAAGTCCAAATGGCATCCTCCGGTATGCAAAGACTCCAAAGGGACAAGTGAAGGAAGTCTTCTCTTGATCCATGGGGTCAACCACTATCTGATTATACCCAGAATATCCATCAAGAAAACAATAATAAGCATGGCCAGCCAACCTCTCAAGCATCTGATCAATGAAAGGTAGAGGAAAGTGGTCTTTTCTTGTGGCATCATTCAACCTCCTATAGTCTATGCACATCCTCCACCCTGTCACTGTTCGTGTTGGGATAAGCTCATTCTTCTCATTAACAATGACAGTCATGCCTCCTTTCTTAGGTACTACTTGCACTGGACTGACCCATGGGCTGTCAGATATAGGGTAGATGATCCCAGCCTTGCACAACTTCAGGACTTCCTTTTGAACAACCTCCTTCATTGTGGGATTCAATCTTCTTTGAGGTTGTACCACAGGTTTGGAGTTCTCCTCCAAGAGTATCTTGTGCATGCATATGGCAGGGCTTATGCCCTTCAAGTCATCAATGGTCCACCCCAAAGCCTCTTTGTGAGTTCTCAAAACCACAAGGAGCTTTTCTTCTTCCTCTGCATTCAATGTGGAATTGATGATCACTGGGAAGCTGTCTTTCTCACCAAGGAATGCATATTTAAGATGAAGGGGTAGTGGTTTCAACTCTTGTTGTGGTGCCTCTTCTTTGGTAGCTTCACTTGGTTCCTTTGATGCTTCCAACGTATTTTCTTCTTGTCCCTTGATGTTATGGACTTCCTCTTGTTGCATTTGATGGTTTGTGTTAAGCACTTCTTCAACCAAAGAGTCCACTACATCAATCCTCATGCAATTTTCTTTCTCAACAGGGTGTTGCATTGCTTTGAAGACATTTATAGTCATTTGTTCATCATGCACCCTGAAGATCATCTCTCCCTTTTCCACATCAATGATTGTTCTAGCTGTAGCCAAAAAGGGTCTACCAAGAATGACTGAATTGTTTCCCTCTTCATCCATATCTAGGACCACAAAATCAGCTGGGAATATGAAGTTTCCCACCTTCACCAAGAGGTTCTCAACTACTCCATTTGGCACTTTGATGGATCTGTCAGCAAGTTGGAGTGACATCCTTGTGGGTTTGAGCTCTTCAATCATCATTTTCTTCATCATGGTAAGGGGCATTAAGTTAATGCTTGCTCCCAGGTCACAAAGTGATTTGTCAACAGCCATGCTCCCAATCGTGCAAGGTATGAGAAAGCTGCCAGGGTCTTTGAGTTTTGGAGGTAACCCTTGTTGAATGATGGCACTACACTCTTGATTGAGAACCACGGTTTCTTTTTCTTGCCAACTCCTCTTCTTGGTGATCAACTCCTTAAGAAACTTTGCATACAATGGCATCTGTTCTAGAGCCTCTGCCAATGGGATGTTGATTTCAAGTTTCTTGAAGATCTCTAAAAACCTTGGGAATTGTTGGTCCTTTGCTCCTTTGTGTATCCTAGTTGGGTATGGAAGCTTGGGTACATAAGCTTTCACTCCCTCATTTTTGTTTTCTTTTTGTGGATTCATACTCTCCTTGCCATCACGGTTGCCTTCTTGACTTGGTGGATTGCCTTGTGGATTGACAACCTCCTTGCCTTTGTTAGATATTGAAGCCTTTTCTTCATCTTGCCTCTCCACTGTGTCTTGCTCTTTGGGTTTTGTTGCTTCTTTATTTGAACTTTCACCAACTATCTTGCCACTCCTTAACTGCAAAGCCTTACATTCTTCTCTTGGGTTGGGTATTGTGTCACTTGGGAGGACATGGGTTGGTTTCTCGGCTTGTTTGGCTAGTTGTCCCACTTGTCTCTCAATGTTCTTCATAGTGACCGCTTGTTCTTGTTGTCCCTTAGCTAAAGCTTGAGTGGTTTGAGCAAGTGCTTGCAAGGTTGCTTCCAGACTTGAGATTCTGGCCTCATGATGGTCAATTGGAGGTATGATGGGGGTTGATTGTTGTTGGAAGTTGTTGGGTGGATTAGTGTGGTAATTTTGTGAGTTGGATGTTGGTGCAGAGAAGTTATTTTGGTGGGTTTGTGGGTTATGATGGGGGTGTTGATATGTGTTTTGTGTTTTTCTATATTGGTTAGTGTTGTTGGTATGGTGATTTTGGTTGTTTGTGTTACGGGTGTGATTGTGGTTGTTGTTCTTTTGCCAATGGTTTTCTCCCCACTTTAAATTGGGATGATTCTTCCAAGATGAGTTGTATGTATCACCATGGAATTCTTCCTGAGAATTTGAAGTATTCTGCATGTATTGAACTTGTTCTTGTGGTTGTTCAACCGTGGTTCCTTCACCTTGGTTCCATTCAAGTGATGGCTGATTTGTTGTGTTCACTGATGCAAGTTGCATACCATCCATTCTCTTTGTTATCATCTCCATTTGTTGTTGGATTTGTTGGTGCATTAACTTGTTTTGTGCCAAGATAGCATCAACACCTTCAAGCTCCATTACACCTTTCTTTGGGGGTGGATTGTGTTGCCTCTCTGATGAGTAATAATATTGATTGTTTGCCACAATCTCAATGAGGTTTTGAGCCTCCTCAGCAGTTTTCATCATGTTGAGTGATCCTCCTGATGAGTAGTCTAGTCCCTTCCTTGCTTCTAAGTTTAAGCCTTCATAGAAGTTTTGGAGCTTAACCCAATCACTAAACATGTCTGGGGGACATCTTCTCATTAGTGCCTTATATCTTTCCCAGGCTTCGTACAATGACTCCCCTTCCATTTGCCTAAAAGTCTGAACCTCTGTCTTCAACTTGATGACCTTTTGAGGTGGGTAGAACTTTGCTAGAAATTTGCCCATCACTTCATTCCAATCATTGAGGCTTTCCTTGGGGAATGATTCTAGCCATTGAGTGGCTTTATCCCTCAAAGAGAATGGAAATAGCAACAACTTGTAGACATCTGGATGCACTCCATTTGTCTTCACTGTATTGCATATCCTCAGAAAAACAGAGAGATGTTGATTTGGGTCTTCAAGAGGTCCCCCTCCATAAGAGCAATTGTTCTGTACCAAAGTGATGAGCTGAGGTTTTAGCTCAAAGTTATTGGCCTGAACATTTGGTGTAGCAATGCTGCTCCCACAATGTCTTGGATCAGGGATAGTATATGAGGATAACACCCTTCTAGCGTGTCCACCATTATTGTTGACCCCTCCAGGAGGGTTGTGCATCTCATCCTCCATGACTTGATCTTCTCCCTCTGATTCCTCTGACCCTTCTTCACCAACTATGAACTTTCCTCTTTCTGCTCTCCTTAACCTTCGTCGGGTTCTCTCGTCCTCAATATCACGTCTACTTGTTCCTGACATACACAAACAGAACCAAAATCACAAGTGAAATATTCTAGAATTAGAGTGGAATTGGAGTTAGTGAAACAAAGTATCAAACAGTTAGTGGGCTTAACAAAAATAAAAAAATGCTTAATCTAAACCACCTTTCACTTAATCATTGTCAATCTTTCCAATCCCCGGCAACGGCGCCAAAAACTTGATACGCAAAAATTATATTTCACGTATAACCGGCAAGTATACCGGGTCGTATCAAGTAATAAGACTCACAAAGAGTGAGGTCGATCCCACGGAGATTGGTAGATTAAGCAACTTTAGTTAATGGTAAATTTAGTCAAGCAAACATAGTTTTGATTTCATGAGCATTTTGATTTTTGAACATAATTGCAAGAATGTAAATGACACAAAATGTAAAGAACTAGAAAAGAAAAATTAAATGAAAGTAAATAACGGAAACTTAAATTGCAAGAAACTTAAATGACATCAAAGATAAATTGCAAGGAATTAAAGGTTGCAGAAATTTAAAGAACGTAAGAGTAAATAGCATGAATTAAAGGAACAAAATGTAGATGACAAGAAGAATAAAATGACCGAATGTAAAAGGGAATTGGGTTGTGGGAAATTAAACAACTAGAGGCAATAGAAATAAGAATTGATGGTAGAGAAGATCATTAGGGATCAGAGATGCAGGTTTTCATGAATTGATGTTAGTCAAATCCTTCTCAATCATGGGTATAGATCCATGGCAAGTGGGTGATTGAATCCCAATCTCTTGGTGATTCAATCTCTCTCAACATAACCAAATGCCACTCTCGTGATCTATTTGTTCATGAGAAGAGATGAAGCTCCTTTCTAATCCAGCCACACAATTCCTATAATCTCAACCAAGGAGAGTTACATCTCACATACTAACCAAGGTATATTGATTGAAGGAATCATGAAAGGATGAACTCTAAACTGAATTATGTGGCTCATTCCTCAAATTCACCACATAATTCATGTAGATTAACCCCTCTCTCGATGGTGGTTGAATCTATGAAGAGCAAGAGTTCCCTCTTTAGATCAACCACTAAAATTGAGGAGGAAAAGATGAATTCACCAACTCATTTCAACAAGCAGAGCTCATCCCCCTAATGAATGTGGGGTTTAGTGAGTCATAGCTCCAATTTCAACAACAATTGCCATAAATCAAAATTAAACTAAATGTAAAAGAAGAAGAAGAAGAAGAATGAAATGCTTCAAGATTAAGAAAAATGAAGAAGAAGAGTTCCAAGATGAACCCAAAATTAGCTCTCTGGCTCTCCTCTTGGAAGTACCAAAAGTGTTCTCAAATACAAGTGCTAGAAAGTGTAAAAATGTCTAAGTGTCAAAAAGTAAAGTAAAAGTGTAAAAGTCCTCCTAAAGTACAAACTCAATCTCTATTTATACTAGTCCTAAAGATCTTCAAGTGGGTTAGCAAGATGGGCTTCCTCTTTGTTGAATTCTTGGCTCAATTGGAGGTGTTTTGGCCTTTGTGATGAATAGGGGAAGTAGAGCAAGTTGGCACCAATTCTGGCCCATTGATGGGCGTTGTTGGCAATAACTCAGGCCTTAGTGCACGTTGGCAACGTGCATGCCAATTTCCTGGAAGTGAGTTTGAGACTTGGGCGTTGCTAGCCCAAGTTGTTGCAAACAACTTGCTCTTCCTCTTCTTGGCCTTACTTTCATGCTAAATGTAGCCCAGAATTTGAGTGTCAACCTTCAGCTTTAATATGGACTATTATACATCATTGGAAAGCTCTTGATGTCTATTTTCTAATGCCACTGGAATCACCTCAATTGGACTTTCCTAACTCAAGTTATGGTTCCTCAAAGAAGGTAAGGTCAAGCTGCCAAGTTGTTGCCAAGTTGTTGTGAATAACGCACCCTCAACCCCAAGTTAGCAACGTGCTCGAGCATGACTCTCCCAAGGCAAGGACTTGAGGCTGGCGTTGTTGCAAAACACGCCCCCTTTGTGCACGTTGGCAACGTGCTCGATCCCACATCCAAGGATCATCTCTAGCTCCCTTGAATTTCATTTCATGTTCTTGTTTTTAGGGCCTAAAGATGACTCTGGTTTGGCTCCAATCTTGTGCTCCACCATGGACTATTATATATGGTTGGAAAGCTCTGAATGTTAGCTTTCCAACGCAACTGGAAGTACTCAATTTGGATCTCTGTAGCTCAAGATATCTTCCATTGAAGTGGACATGTTCAGGCTGCCTTGTTTTGGTAAGTTGGCGTTGGCAACGCCCATCTAGCGTTGGCAACGTGAGTGGTGCGGCATTTGGGCGTTTGGAACGCGGTTGGTGCGCCATTGGGCGTTTGGCACCTTGGTTGGTGCGCCATTGGGCGTTTGGCACCTTGGTTGGTGCGCCATTGGGCGTTTGGCAGCCTGGTTGGTGCGCCAAGACTTGGTGCCAAAATTTGCTTGTGTGTGGCGTTGGCAACGCCAGATTCAAGTTGGCAACGCCAACTTTGCTTCTTCCAGGGCCAAGCTTGCCTTGCTTGTGTGTGGCGTTGGCAACGCCAGATTCAAGTTGGCAACGCCAACTTTGCTTCTTCCAGGGCCAAGCTTGCCTTGCTTGTGTGTGGCGTTGGCAACGCCAGATTCAAGTTGGCAACGCCAACTTTGCTTCTTCCAGGGCCAAGCTTGATAGTGTGGCGTTGTTAGCCTGCGTTGTCCTCAAACACGCCAATGCTTCCTAGCTCAAACAACGTGCTCGAGCTTCCATATTAGTGCCAAAATTGCTTGTGTGTGTGGCGTTGGCAACGCCACTCTCAAGTTGGCAACGCCAACTTTGCTTCTTGTCTTCCTCCAGGGCCAAGTTCCTTGCTTGTGTCTTGTGTGTGTGGCGTTGGCAACTTGGTTCTAGAGTTGGCAACGCCAACCTTGCTTCCAGGGCCAAGTTTGCTTGCTTGTGGCTTGTGTGTGGCGTTGGCAACTTGGTTCTAGAGTTGGCAACGCCAACCTTGCTTCCAGGGCCAAGTTTGCTTGCTTGTGGCTTGTGTGTGGCGTTGGCAACTTGGTTCTAGAGTTGGCAACGCCAACCTTGCTTCCAGGGCCAAGTTTGCTTGCTTGTGGCTTGTGTGTGGCGTTGGCAACTTGGTTCTAGAGTTGGCAACGCCAACCTTGCTTCCAGGGCCAAGTTTGCTTGCTTATGGCTTATGTGTGGCGTTGGCAACGCCAATCTCAAGTTGGCAACGCCAACTTTGCTCCTTGGTTGCTTCCAGGGCCAAACTTGCCTTGTGTTGTGGAGTTGGCAACGCCAATCCCAAGTTGGCAACGCCAACTTCTTGCCTTGGTTGCCTCCAGGACCAAGCTTGCCTTGTGTTGTGGAGTTGGCAACGTGGATTCCAAGTTGGCAACGCCAACTTTGCCCAGCTTGCATCATTCTTGCTTCCATGCTTCCTTGTTTCATCACCTATCATCAACAAGGGACATAGCTTCAAAGTCTCACCAATTCAAGCAATAAATTTCATGAGATTCATTCATACTCATTCATATATGCATTCCTTAAATCATTTGCATGAATTTGGCTAGAATTAACATGTTCCTTGATATCATCATGCATGGAAACAAAACTCATAAAAGGACTTGTTTATTTAGAGAAAATGAGTGAATTTAAACTAAAACTAACTAAACTAACTAACTAATAATGCAAATATGCATTTGCATCAAGCCTTTAAAAAGGCAAAAAAGGCTATAGCTGCCCAGAATATCTCGACCAAGGCAGCTGGGGAGGGATCCTCTCATGTTCTGCCAAAGAAATCGATCTCGAGCTCTACTGGACCGAGGAGGGTGATTCCAACACCTCAGGTCCATTTAGTTGATCCTCCTCAGACCTCTGCTACTACTTCCTCTCCTATTGTTGGCCCTCCCCCAAAAAGACAGAGGACTGTCGAGCCTTTCAATTTGGATGCCTCCGACTTCGATGCTGTCGGATTTGTTGATCAAGAAATTACTCCTTATGGTATCATGCTTACTGATGATGTATCCATTCTTCATCATTTAGATTTTATCACTCGAAGTGGCATTAAGATGGCGCATATGGGGGCGGCTCTATACCAGACTTCTCAGGATCTTCCCATTCATGCAACAAATGCTTTTATGGAGGAGGCCAAATCGGAGTTTGGCCGGATCAAGGGTTTAAAGGAGGAGCTCGATCAGCCAGAGTCTGATCCTGACGTCCAGATTCTGAACCGGGATGATGGGATGGTAGATGCAGTACCCCTTCAGACTCGCCCTCTTTCTCCCCGAGATGCTACTATTGGGAAGTCTTTGGATCCTCTATAATTTTTCTGATGTATTTGTGTATAGCCCGATCTTGTGGGCTTTTGAACTCTTTATTTTGTAAGTTGTGTATAGCCCGATCTTGTGGGCTTTTGAACTCCTTATTTTGAAAAACAAAAATAGTTTCTCTTGCTCTTGGGGTCGGCTTCAAGCGGCTTCTTGGGTCTGTTTATTATAACCACCTTGTTTCTTTGGGGTATGCTTGTCGGTTGCTCGTTTTAGCGCTTTCCAGGAATCTTCGAGGTGTTAGAATCCTATCTTCTGACCTCTTCCGATTTCTTTTGTACTTTTATATTTGTAGATTTGAGTTGATGGCTTTCTGGGTCCGATTTGGGGTCCCTTATTGCGCATGCCTTCTGTCGATCGATGTCTCTGCGAGTTTATTTTTTATAATTCTGTAGCTTTGTTTTGGCTTGGGCCGACTTCTTCATGTCGGTCCCTTCTAAGTTATTTCTAGTAATTCATTTTTTGGAACTTGTCCAATCTCTTTTTATGGATTACTTTTTATAACTTTTTGTCGCTTTGATCGATTTGGGCCGACTTCTTCGTGTCGGTCCCTTCGAAGTTATTTCTAGTAATCCATTTTTTGGACCTTGTTCGGTCTCTTTTTATGGATTACTTTTATAACTCTTTGTAGCTTTGATCGGTTTGGGCCGATTTCTTCGTGTCGGTCCCTTCGAAGTTACTTCTAATAATATATTTTTTGGACCTTGTTCGGTCTCTTTTTATGGATTAATTTTTATAACTCTTTGTAGCTTTAGTCTGACTTCTTCATGTCGGTCCCTTTAGAAGTTATTTCTAGTAATCCGCTTTTTAGGGCTGGCCAGACCTCTTTTTAGGGATTACTTTTTATAACTTTTTGTCGCTTTGATCTGGTCCGACTTCTTTTGCGTCGGTCCATTCCAAGTTATTTCTTAGCAATCCATTTTTGTTTCAGACCTCGTCAGGCCTCTATTCATGGATTGCTTTTTATAACTTCTTGCATTATTCTGTTTTTATCGCTTTTCATCGTTGCCGATTTTGTAGAGTTTGATCCTCGCTTGGTCGATCTTTGATGAATTCGATTTTCATTCTTTGTCGATCACGTCGGGCAGTGAATTTGGTTTTCACTTTTGCCGATCTGTAGCTTTATAATCGGGCGATGAATTTTGCATTTTCATATTAATGCGTTTTGATAAAGAGATTTTGTAGGAAATCTGAAAAACTTTATTTAAAATGGAAAATATGTGAAATATATACATGTGGATGCTTACCCTAGGTAATTTTGTAGATCTTGGCTTGGTGCCTCATTAAAAAACCTTTTTTAGGAAAAAGAGTGCACCTTTGTCCTAAGATCTTTTATTACCTTTTAACTATAATACCTTCTTAGGTTGCAGGCATGCCATGATCTTGGTAGCTCTCGGCCCTCGAGTTCGGACACTTTGTAGTAACCTTTTCCCAGTACCTCTGTGATTCGGTAGGGTCCTTTCCAATTAGCTGCTAGCTTTCCCTCTCCGGGTCGACTTGTTCCGATATCATTTCGGATTAGGATGAGGTCGTTGTTGGCGAAGCTTCGCTATACTACCTTTTGATTGTATCTTAAGGCCATGTGGCATTTTAGTGCTTCTTCTCTGATCTGAGCTCTTTCTCGGACTTCTGAGAGTGGGTCGAGCTCTTCCCTTTGAAGTCGAGAGTTAGTTTCTTCGCTGTAGAGGATCGTTTTGGGAGATCCTTCTTCAACTTCTACCGGTATCATTGCCTCCATTCCATAAGCCAATCGGAAGGGTGATTCATTTGTGGTGGAGTGTGGAGTTGTTCGATATGCCCATAGGACTTGTGGGAGCTCTTCGGCCCAAGCTCCCTTTGCATCCTGCAGCCTCCATTTTAACCCGGCTAGTATAACTTTATTGGCAGCTTCTGCTTGTCCATTAGCCTGCGGGTGTTCCACGGATGTGAATTGGTGTTTTATCTTCAAGTCAACTACCAATTTTCTAAAGCCAGCGTCTGTGAACTGAGTGCCATTGTCTGTAGTAATGGAGCAAGGAACCCCAAACCTCGTGATAATATTCCTATATAGGAATTTCCGACTTCTTTGGGCAGTGGCATTGGCTAGGGGCTCTGCCTTTATCAATTTTGTGAAAGGATCTACCTCTACAATGAGGAACTTAACCTGTCTCGACCCTTGGGGGAAGGACCCGAGAAGGTCGAGTCCCCACTTTGCAAATGGCCAAGGTGATGTTACGCTGATGAGCTCCTCTGGTGGGGTGACAAGGAAGTTGGCATGTTTCTGACATGGTGGACACGTCTTAACATACTTGGTGGCTTCTTTTTGAAAAATCGGCCATAAGAATCCGGCTCGGAGTACTTTTTTGGCAAGGGCTCGTGCTCCGAGATGGTTCCCACAGGTTCCACTGTGTATCTCTTCCAAGACCTCTTTTGTGTTAGAGGTCGGTACACATTTTAGTAGAGGTGTTGAAATTCCTCTCTTGTATAGAGTGTCGTTTATGATGGTGTAATACTGTGCCTCCCGCTTTAACCTCTTTGCCTCCTTCTTATCTGCAGGGAATATCTCTGATTTAAGGTAGTTGATTATGGGAGTCATCCATCCTTGATCCTGGCCTGATATGACTAGAATTTTTTCTTCTTCCGAGATTGACGGGTTCTGCAGTATTTCCAAGATGAGACTCCTATTCTTGCCCCCTGGTTTGGTGCTGGCTAATTTTGAGAGTGCGTCAACTCGAGCATTCTGTTCCCGAGGTATATGTTGGATTTTATATTCCTGGAATTGCCCGAGTTATTCCCTGGTTTTGTCCAGGTACTTTTTCATAGCAGGATCTTTGGCTTGGTAGGCCCTTGCTATTTGTGAGGTGACAACCTGTGAATTGCTAAAGATGACAAGTTTTTGGGCTCTGACTTCTTTAGCCAGCTTCAAACCAGCCAATAGCGCCTCAAACTCAGCCTAGTTATTGGAGGCAGGGAATTCGAACTTTAGTGAGAGTTCGATTTGGGTTCCCTGATTACTTTCTATTATCACACTTGCTCCGCTCCCAGTTTTATTTGAAGAGCCGTTGATAAACCACTATTTTATGATTTATCTTGTGCTAAATTAAGTGGTTTTTATCAGCTTTTCACCCACTTATTCATATGATTTGCATGTATTTACAATTCCTTCCTAAATTTGCGCTATGTTTGAAAACTTGCTTCTTAGAGATCTTTTAATTATGTATTTTAATTCTCCACTATACCATTCGATGCTGTGATCCGTGTGTTAAGTGTTTCAGGCATCATAGCGCAAGAATGACTTGGAGAATGGAGAAGAAGCTTGCAAAAATAGAAGGAATACAAGAAATTGAGGAGATGACCAGCGAGAAGCGACGCAGACGCATGGCTCACGTGACCGCACGAAATAGAGAAAATCATAGCGACGTGCTCGCGTGCCTGACGTGAACGCGTGGATTGGAAGCTGCACGAGTGACACGAAAAAGTGGACGACGCGTACGCGTGGCAAGGAAAAACGCTGAATGACGCGCACGCGTGGACGACGCGTACGCATGACATGCGCGGTCTGCAGAATTAACAGAAAATGCTGGGGGCGATTTTGGGCCGTGTTTTGACCCAAAATTCGGCCCAGAAACACAGATTAAAGTAAGGAAACATGCAGAGACTCAAAGATCAGATCATACACACAATTTCAGGTTTAGATGTAGTTTTTAGAGAGAGAGGTTCTCTCCTCTCTCTTAGGATTTAGGATTAGGATTCCTCTTAAAGGAATTAGGATTTCTTCTTCTCAATTTTCAGGTTCAATGTTCCTTTTACTTAATTTCTCAATTTGGTTTATAAACTCTTTATGTTTGGATTGAATTTCTTTTATTAATACAATTTGAGATATTTCATATCTATGATTTTATTTAGCTTTTTACATTCTTAGCTTTGGTTGATTAATTGGAGACACTTGAGTTATCAAACTCAGCTGTTGATTGAAATTGGAATTACTGATTGATTTGGATCATTCTAAAGCTAGTCCTTCCATAAGGATTGACTAGGACTTGAGGATCAAGCTAATTAGTCCACTTGACCTTCCTTTGTTTAGTAAAGGCTGACCAAGTGGGGTTGAAACCCAATTCTCATCACACATGATAAGGATAACTAGGATAGGAATTCCAATTCTCATACCTTGCCAATAGTTTTTCAATTATTAATTTATTTCCCTTGTAATTTATTTTCCTTGCTCAATATTTCAAAAAACCCCAAAATATACCTTTGCATAACCAATAATAAGAACACCTCCCTGCAATTCCTTGAGAAGACGACCCGAGGTTTAAATACTTCGGTTATCAATTTTATCAGGGGTTTGTTACTTGTGACAACCAAAACTTTTGTAAGAAAGGAATTCTTGTCGGTCTAAAAGCTATACTTACAACGAGAATTTATTTGTGGAAATTCTAGATCGCGCGAGAGTTTCGTTCTTCAAAATGGCGCCGTTGCCGGGTAATTGCAAACGTGTGCCTTATTATTGGTTATTGTAAATATTTTCTTTTGCTTGTTTATTTATTTTTGTTTTTAATTTTTATTAGCTACTATGAATTCTCACCCCTTTGGCTATGAATTCGGTTACAATCATGTTATAGGAAGAGGAGATTACAATGAAAGCTTGGATCATGGATGGGAAAATTAAAGATGGGAGGAGCCACAAGGATTTGATCAACCCTCTTGGCAACAACCACCTCCAAGGCACTATCAACAACCATTCTATGATACACACAAAGACAATGGTTATGGTGGACCTCTTCGTGACAATCAACACCAACCACAAAATACCTATGAACCCCCTCCTCCACGTAATTTTGAACCACCATATTCACAAGTCTCCTACTACCAAACACCATCACATGATTCTAACCTTTATCCACCATATCAACCACCCTATGAGCCATATGAGCCATACATAGATCCATCCCAATTTCAACCCAATTACTCCCAAGAACCACCACCTCCATATCCATCAATCCAAGAGCCTTATGATCCTACTTATGATATTCGAGCAGAACAAGAGTCAAGGGATCGTCTCAAGGAAACAATGGATCAATTTCAACCAACCCTGCGTCAGTTGGACCGAGCGATAAACCGAACAGCACCTGAAGCTTTCATGGCTAAAGAATCTCAACTTGAGAAAAAGGAATTGAAGTGTGTTGTGCAACAAGTGAAAAAGATGGAGAGTGATGAACCACCCTCTTATCATGAACATTTCCTCCCAATTAATGAGCCCTTATGGTGCACGAAATTGCAATCACACTTTTGCAATTCCGCACAACTAACCAGCAAGTGCACTGGGTCGTCCAAGTAATACCTTACGTGAGTAAGGGTCGATCCCACGGAGATTGTCGGCTTGAAGCAAGCTATGGTTATCTTGTAACTCTTAGTCAGGATATCAATAATTCTCAGGTTTAATTGTGAAAAGTAGAAGAACATGAAATAAATACTTGTTTTGCAGTAATGGAGAACAGGTTGAGGTTTTGGAGATGCTCTATCTTCTGAATCTCTGCTTTCCTACTGTCTTCTTCTTCATACACACAAGGCTCCTTCCATGGCAAGTTGTATGTAGGGTTTCACCGTTGTCAATGGCTACCTCCCATCCTCTCAGTGAAAATGTTCAACGCGCTCTGTCACAGCACGGCTATTCATCTGTCGGTTCTCGATCATGTCAGAATAGAATCCAGTGATTCTTTTGCGTCTGTCACTAACGCCTCACAATCGCGAGTTTGAAGCTCGTCACAGTCATTCAATCCCCGAATCCTACTCAGAATACCACAGACAAGGTTTAGACCTTCCGGATCCTCAAGAATGGCCGCCAATATATTCTAGCTTATACCATGAAGATTCTGGCTAAAGAATCTAAGAGATATCCACTCAATCTAAAGTAGAACGGAGGTGGTTGTCAGGCACACGTTCATAGGGGAGAATGATGATGAGTGTCACGGATCATCACATTCATCAAGTTGAGGAGCAAGTGATATCTTAGAATGGAAACAAGCGTGTTTGAAGGAAAAACAGTAGTAATTACATTAATCCATCAAGACAAAGCAGAGCTCCTCACCCCCAACCATGGGGTTTAAAGACTCATGCCGTAGAAGGTACAATATGAAACGTGTAAAGTGTCATGAGGTAAAGATACAATGTCAAAAGATCCTATTTATAGTGAACTAGTAACCTAGGATATACAGAAATGAGTAAATGACGTAAAAATCCACTTCCGGGGTGCACTTGGTGTGTGCTTGGGCTGAGCATTGAAGCTTTCATGTGTAGAGACTTTTCCTGGAGTTAAACGCCAGCTTTTGTACCAATTTGGGCGTTTAACTCCAACTTTTGTGCCAGTTCTGGCGTTAAACGCCGGTTTGGGCCATCAAATCTCGAAAAAAGTATAGACTATTATACATTGCTAGAAAGCCCAGGATGTATACTTTCCAACGCAATTGAGAGCACGCTAATTGGGCTTCTGTAGCTCCAGAAAATCCATTTCGAGTGCAGGGAAGTCAAAATCTAATAGCATCTGCAGTCCTTTTTCAGCCTCTGAATCAGATTTTTGCTCAGGTCTCTCAATTTCAGCCAGAAATTACCTGAAATCACAGAAAAACACACAAACTCATAGTAAAGCCCAGAAAAGTGAATTTTAAATAAAAACTCATAAAAACATACTAAAAACTAACTAAAATGTACTAAAACATACTAAAAATAGTGCAAAAAAGTGTATAAATTATCCGCTCATCACAACACCAAACTTAAATTGTTGCTTGTCCCCAAGCAACTGAAAATCAAATAGGATAAAAAGAAGAGAACATACTATAGACTCCAAAATATCAATGAAACTTAGCTCCAATTAGATGAGCGGGACTAGTAACTTTTTGTCTCTGAACAGTTTTGGCATCTCACTTTATCCTTTGCAGTTTAGAATGATTGGCATCTATAGGAACTCAGAATCCAGATAGTGTTATTGATTCTCCTAGTTAAGTATGATGATTCTTGAACACAGCTACTTTATGAGTCTTGGCTGTGGCCCAAAGCACTCTGCCTTCCAGTATTACCACCGGATACATACATGCCACAGACACATAACTGGGTAAACCTTTTCAGATTGTGACTCAGCTCTGCTAGAGTCCCCAATTAGAGGTGTCCAGGGTTCTTAAGCACGTTCTTTTTGCCTTGGATCACTTTTTATTTTTACCCTTGCCTTTTTGTTTAAAAGGCTATTGGCTTTTTCTGCTTGCTCTCTCTCTTCTTTTTCTCTTTTTTTTTGTTTGAATTCACTGCTTTTTCTTACTTCAAGAATCAATCTGATAATTTTTCAGATCCTCAATAATATTTCTCCTTTTTCATCATTCTTTCAAGAGCCAACAATTTTAACATTCTTAAAACAACAAATTCAAAAGACATATGCACTGTTCAAGCATTCATTCAGAAAACAAAAAGTATTGTCACCACATCAAACTAATTCAACTAGTTTCAAAGATGAATTCGAAATCTTGTACTTCTTGTTCTTTTGTGATTAAAAACATTTTTCATCTAAGAAAGGTGATGGATTCATAGGACATTTATAACTTTAAGGCATAGACACTAAGACACTAATGATCATGTAATAAAGACACAAACATAGATAAACATAAAGCATAAAAATTTGAAAAACAGAAAATAAAGAACAAGGAAATTAAAGAACGGGTGCACCTTAGTGATGGCGGCTTGTTCTTCCTCTTGAAGATCTTATGGAGTGCTTTTGAGCTCGTCTATGTATCTTCCTTGTCTTTGTTGCTCTTCCCTCATAGCTTTTTGATCTTTTCTAATCTCATGGTGGATGATGGAATGCTCTTGGTGCTCCATCCTTAGTTATCCCATGTTAGAGCTTAATTTTCCTAGGGAGGTGTTGATTTGCTCCCAATAGTTTTGTGGAGGAAAGTGCATCCCTTGAGGCATCTCAGGGATTTCATGATGAGGAGTTTGCTCAAGCTCTTGTTTGCTCCATCCTTTTCTTAGTGATGAGCTTTTGAGATGAATCTCTCCATCTCCTAGACTCAGAGGTGGAAGCTTTTATCTTCCCTTTCCTTTTTCTAGAGGTTTCTCTGGCCTTAAGTGTCATACATGGTTATGAAAAAATAAAAAGCAACGCTTTTACCACACCAAACTTAGAAGGTTTGCTTGTCCTCGAGCAAAAGAAGAGAAGAGGGAGTAGAAGAAGAAGAAAATAGATGAGATGGAGAGGTGTGAGTGGTTCGGCCAAGGGGAGTTTTAGGTGGTTATAATGTGGGAAAAGGAAGGAGTGATGGTTTGAATTTGGGTGGGTGGATGTAAGTGGTTTGTATGATGGTTTTGGAGGGGTACTGAAGGTGATTGGGTGAGGTTATTTTGGGGAAGAGTGTTATGGAAGGGTGTGAAGAGGAGAGAAGAAGAGGTGAGGTAGGTGGGATTCTGTGGGGTCCACAGATCATGAGGTGTCAAGGATTTCTCATCCCTGCACCATGTGGCGTGCAAAACGCCCCTTGCTGCCAATCCTGGCGTTAAACGCCAGGCTGCTGGCCATTTCTGGCGTTTAACGCCAGCTTCTTGCCCTTTTTTGGCGTTAAACGCCAGTCTAGTGCCCATTTCTGGCGTTAAACGCCCAGAATGGTGCCAGACTGGGCGTTTAACGCCCATTCTCCTACCCTTACTGGCGTTTAAACGCCAGCAAGTTTCTCCTCCAGGGTGTGCTATTTTTCATTATGTTTTTGCTTTTTCAATTGTTTTTGTGACTTCACATGATCATCAACCTATAGAAAACATGAAATAACAATGAAAAATAAATAGATAAAATTGGGTTGCCTCCCAACAAGCGCTTCTTTAATGTCAGTAGCTTGACAGTGGGCTCTCATGGAGCCTTACAGATACTCAGAGCATGATTGTGGCCTTTCAACACCAAACTTAGAGTTTGGTTGCGGCCTCTCAACACCAAACTTGGAGTTTGGTTGTGGCCTCCCAACACCAAACTTAAAGTTTGAATGTGGGGGTTTTGTTTGACTCTGTATTGAGAGAAGCTTTTCATGCTTCCTCTCCACGGTGGTAGAAGGAGAACCTTGAGTCTTATGGTTTACAATGTCTGCAAGCCACGGTGCTTCCTGAATAACAAACAATTGCTCATCCGGAAAGGTTTCAGAGATCTCAATAGGAGGGAGGGATGCTCCTGCTACTGGTTCTATCCGGGACAGGTGATCAGCTACTTGATTCTCTGTCCCCTTTCTGTCTCTTATTTCTATATCAAACTCTTACAGAAGCAACACCCATCTTATGAGCCTGGGTTTTGAATCCTGCTTTGTGTGTAAATATTTAAGAGCAGCATGGTCAGTGTACACAATCACTTTTGATCCTACTAAATAAGATCTGAACTTGTCAATGGCATAAACCACTGCAAGTAACTCCTTTTCTGTGGTTGTGTAGTTCTTCTGTGCATCATTTAGAATACGGCTGCCATAATAAATGACATGTAGTTGCTTGTTGTGCCTCTGTCCCAATACTGCACCAATGGCATGGTCACTGGCATCACACATTAGTTCGAATGGCAGTGTCCTGTCTGGTGCAGAGATAACTGGTGCTGTGACCAGTTTAGCTTTCAGAAGGTCAAATGCCTGCAAACACTCCTTATCAAAGATAAATGGCGTGTCTGCAGCTAGCAGATTACTCAGAGATTTTGCAATTTTTGAAAAATCCTTTATAAACCTTTTGTAGAATCCTGCATGCCCCAGAAAGCTTCTGATTGCCTTAACATTGGTAGGTGGTGGTAATTTTTCAATTACTTCAACTTTAGCTTGATCCACCTCTATTCCCTTGTTTGAAATTTTATGCCCAAGGACAATCCCTTCAGTCACCATAAAGTGACATTTTTCCCAGTTTAAAACTAGGTTGGTCTCTTGGCATCTTTTCAGAACAAGTGCTAGATGGTTAAGGCAGGAGCTGAATGAGTCTCCAAATACTGAAAAGTCATCCATGAAGACTTCCAGAAATTTCTCTACCATATCTGAGAAGATAGAGAGCATGCACCTCTGAAAGGTTGCAGGTGCATTACACAGACCAAAAGGCATCCTTCTGTAAGCAAACACTCCAGAAGGACATGTGAATGTTGTTTTCTCTTGGTCCTGAGGATCTACTGCAATTTGGTTGTAACCTAAATAGCCATCCAAAAAGCAATAATATTCATGACCTGCTAGTCTCTCTAGCATCTGGTCTATGATTGGTAAAGGAAAATGATCCTTCCTGGTGGCTGTATTGAGCCTTCTGTAGTCAATACACATACGCCACCCTGTAACTGTTCTTGTAGGAGCCAGTTCATTCTTTTCATTATGAACCACTCTCATGCCTCCCTTCTTGGGGACAACGTGGACAGGGCTCACCCAGGGGCTATCAGAAATAGGATAAATAATCCCAGCCTCTAGTAACTTAGTGACCTCTTTCTGCACCACCTCCTTCATGGATGGATTTAGCCGCCTCTGTGGTTGAACCACTAGCTTAGCATCTTCTTCCAATAGGATCTTGTACATGCATCTTGCTGGGCTAATGCCCTTAAGATCACCTATGGACCACCCAAGAGCTGTCTTGTGTGTCCTTAGCACTTCAATTAGTGCTTTCTCTTCCTGTGGATTTAAAGCAGAGCTTATGATCACTGGAAAAGTGTCACCCTCTCCCAGAAATGCATATTTCAGGGATGGTGGTAGTGGTTTGAGCTCGGGTTTAGGAGGCTTATTCTCTTCCTGAGGGATTTTTAGAGGTTCTTTTATTTCCTCTGATTCCTCAGGCTGAACATCTTTAAAGATGTCCTCTAGTTCTGATTCGAGACTTTCAATCATATTGACCTCCTCCACCAAAGAGTCAATGATATCAGCGCTCATGCAGTCATTTGGGGTGTCTGGATGCTGCATAGCTTTGACAACATTCAACTTAAACTCATCCTCATTGACTCTCAGGGTCAATTCCCCTTTTTGGACGTCAATGAGGGTTCGTCCAGTTGCTAGGAAAGGTCTTTCTAGAATGAGAGTTGCACTCTTGTGCTCCTCCATTTCCAGCACTACAAAGTCAGTGGGAAAGGCAAATGGCCTAACCTTGACAATCATGTCCTCAATTACGCCTGATGGATATTTAATGGAGCCATCAGCAAGTTGGAGGCATATTCGGGTTGGTTTGACGTCTTCAGCCAAGCCAAGCTTTCTGATAGTGGATGCAGGTATTAGGTTGATACTTGCCCCAAGATCACATAGAGCTTTCTTGGTACAAGTACCCTCTAATGTGCATGGTATCATAAAGCTTCCAGGATCTTTAAGCTTCTCTGGAAAGCTCTTTAAAATGACTGCACTGCATTCTTCAGTGAGAAAAACTTTTTCAATTTCTCTCCAATCCTTCTTATGACTTAAGATCTCTTTCATGAACTTAGCATAAGAGGGTATTTGCTCAAGTGCCTCTGCAAACGGAATCTTTATTTCAAGAGTCCTAAGATAGTCTGCAAAGTGGGCAAATTGTTTGTCTTGTTCCGCTTGGCAGAGTTTCTGAGGATAAGGCATCTTGGCTTTATACTCTTCAACCTTAGTTGCTGCAGGTTTATTTCCTACAGAAGTGGTTGGAGAAGCCTGCTTAAGGGGGTTGTTATCAGCACTTGCAAGTGTTTGACCCCTTTGTGGCGTTTGAACGCCAGGATTGGGTACTTTTTGGGCGTTTAACGCCAGATTGCAACCCTTTTCTGGCGTTTGAACGCCAGAATTGGCTACCCATTGGGCGTTTAACGCCACTTTCTTACCCTTTTCTGGCGTTTGAACGCCAGAATCATTCCTCTCTAGGCTCTTACTGTCCTCAAAGGGATTTTGGGTAGTTGGTTGGTCATCCTCTGTCAGTTGTTCCTTTCTTAGCTTTCTGCTGCTTTGAGTTGATACATTCAATGTCTTCCCACTCCTTAATTTAACAGCTTGACATTCTTATGTTATCTGTTTAGATAGTTGCTGTCTTGTTTGATTCAATTGTGCTTCCATATTCTTGTTAACATTTTTAGTGTTTTGGAGCATCTCTTTAAATTCTGCTAATTGTTTTGTCATAAGGAGTAATTGTTGATTAAGCTCAATAATCTGTTCTTGAGGATTAGGATCAGTAATTACTGCCCTGGCCTCTTCCTTTATGTAGGACTCACTGCTAGAGTACAAATGTTGATTTCTAGCAACAGTATCTATGAGTTCTTGAGCCTCTTCAATCGTCTTTCTCATGTGTATAGATCCACCAGATGAGTGGTCTAAAGACATCTGAGCTTTTTTTGTAAGCCCATAGTAGAAGATGTCTAACTGTACGTACCCACTCTGAAAACATTTCAGAGGGGCATTTCCTTAGCATACCTCTGTACCTCTCCCAGGCATTATAAAGGGATTCATTATCCTCTTGTTTAAAGCCTTGGATGTCTAGCCTCAGCTGTGTCATCCTTTTTGGAGGGTAAAATTGATTCAAGAATTTGTCTAATAACTGTCTCCATGTTTTTATGCTTGCTGTGGGTTGGTTATTTAACCACCTCTTAGCTTGATCTTTTATAGCAAATGGAAACAGTAATAATCTGTAGACATCCTGATCCACTTCTTTATCACGTACTGTGTCAGCAATTTGTAAGAACTGTGCCAGAAACTCAGTAGGTTCTTCCTGTGGAAGACCGAAATACTGGCAATTTTGCTGCACCATGATAATGAGTTGAGGATTTAGCTCAAAACTGCTTGCTTTGATGGGAGGTATACAGATGCTACTCCCATATGCAGCTATAATGGGGTTAGCATATGACCCCAGAGTCTTTCTGGACTGCTCAATTCTATTTAGGTCCATGATGGAGAAAGGAAGATGATGTGGATTGCAAGTAAATTATATTTTTATTTTTTTATTTTTTATTTTATTTAATTAAAAGTGACTGAAAATAATAAAATAAAATAAATGGAAAATAAAATAAAATTTCAAAAACTAAAAGAAAATAAAATCAAAGCAAATTGAAAACTAAATTAATTAATTAATTAAAAAGATTTTGGAATTAGCAATTAAAAAGATATGATTGAAAATTATTTTGAAAAGATATGATTGAGAAGATATGATTGCAATTAAAAAAATGATTGAAAAGATATGATTGAAGAAATTAAAAAGATTTGATTTTTGAAAAAGATTTGAAAAGATCAATTTTTGAAATTAGAATTTTGACTTGACTAAAAAAAAGATATGATTTTGAAAATCTTTGACTAATTTAATGCAAAATTTCGAAAATTATGAGTAAAATAAGGAAAGGATATTTTTTTTATTTTTAAATTTTAATGAGGAAAGAGAAAAACTACAAAACGACACTAAACTTAGAAATTTTAGATCAAAACAAAGAGAACAAACAAGAAAACTTTGAATGTCAAGATGAACACCAAGAACACTTTGAAGATCAAGATGAACACTAAGAACAATTTTTTTTTAAAAAAAAATTTTAAGTGAATAAAAGCACAAAAGACACCAAACTTAAAATTTTTAGAAAATCAAACACAAATTTTTGAAAATTTATAAGAAAACACAAAGAAGACACCAAACTTAGAATTTTTAAAGATCAAGAAACAACTAAGACTATGCAAATTCGAAAAATTAAAACAAAGTAAAAGCATGCAATTGACACCAAACTTAAAATATGAAACTAAACTCAAATAAAAGACTCTAAACCAACAAAAATAAAATATTCCTAATCTAAGCAACAAGATAAACCGTCAGTTGTCCAAACTCGAACAATCCCCGGCAACGGCGCCAAAAACTTGGTGCACGAAATTACAATCACACTTTTGCAATTCCGCACAACTAACCAGCAAGTGCACTGGGTCGTCCAAGTAATACCTTACGTGAGTAAGGGTCGATCCCACGGAGATTGTCGGCTTGAAGCAAGCTATGGTTATCGTGTAACTCTTAGTCAGGATATCAATAATTCTCAGGTTTAATTGTGAAAGGTAAAAGAACATGAAATAAATACTTGTTTTGCAGTAATGGAGAACAGGTTGAGGTTTTGGAGATGCTCTATCTTTTGAATCTCTGCTTTCCTACTGTCTTCTTTTTCATGCACGCAAGGCTCCTTCTATGGTAAGCTGTATGTAGGGTTTCACCGTTGTCGATGGCTACCTCCCATCCTCTCAGTAAAAATGTTCAACACGCTCTGTCACAGCATGACTATTCATCTGTCGGTTCTCAATCAGGTCGGTTCTCAAACAGTAGTAATTACATTAATCCATCAAGACACAACAGAGCTCCTCACCCCCAACCATGGGGTTTAGAGACTCATGCCGTAGAAGGTACAATATGAAACGTGTAAAGTGTCATGAGGTAAAGATACAATGTCAAAAGATCCTATTTATAGTGAACTAGTAACCTAGGATATACAGAAATGAGTAAATGACGTAAAAATCCACTTCCGGGGTCCACTTGGTGTGTGCTTGGGCTGAGCATTGAAGCTTTCATGTGTAGAGACTTTTCTTGGAGTTAAACGCCAGCTTTTGTGCCAGTTTGGGCGTTTAACTCGAACTTTTGTGCCAGTTTCGGCGTTAAACGCCGGGAATTCTGAAGCTGATTTGCAACGCCGGTTTGGGCCATCAAATCTGAGGCAAAGTATGGACTATTATATATTGCTGGAAAGCCCAGAATGTCTACTTTCCAACACAATTGAGAGCGCGCCAATTGGGTCTCTGTAGCTCCAGAAAATCCACTTCGAGTGCAGGGAGGTCAGAATCCAATAGCATCTGCAGTCCTTTTTCAGCCTCTGAATCAGATTTTTGCTCAGGTCCCTCAATTTCAGCCAGAAATTACCTGAAATCACAGAAAAACACACAAACTCATAGTAAAGCCCAGAAAAGTGAATTTTAAATAAAAACTCATAAAAACATACTAAAAACTAACTAAAATGTACTAAAAACAGTGCCAAAAAGTGTACAAATTATCCGCTCATCACCTCACATCCACCTCAACCTTTAATGCATGACACTATTGGTGTTCTTCTTCAAGGGCAAAGAGAGATGAAACGGGGAGTACTAGAATTCGTGACTGCCTTTACTGAGGTAGTACACCGATTAGCTTCCCAACATTTGAACATTCAAGGTACTCCCATGGCTACATGTGGAGAATCCAAAGAAGAGCGTAGCATGAAGGCAACACTAGAAACTCCGGCGGACGGTGAGCAACATGAATTTGTATTGGAACAAGTGGAGGAAGCCATAATAGTTGTAGAGGAAGAAGTGGTTGAAGATTTAGGAGATGTTGAACCCCCATGGGAATCTAGAATTGTAGAGCACCCCTCCAATAAGATTAAAGTTGATGTCAAGAAGGCCAGTGCACAACCTCCATGGCAGATTCCTTATGAAGACTTGGATGGGATAGATCCAGAAGTAAGTTCCCTTGGTAATGAGGATCATACATCAAGCCCTCCCAGTAATAAAACTACATCCGCAATTGAACTTCTTGAATATGAAGACTTTTCTCTGATTGAGTCTAAGAATGATGTGGAAGCGGAAATCCTTAGAAAAGGGCAGACAGGAGTTGAGTACGCTTTGTCAAGAACGTTGGAGCCTTTTCCACCTAGGTTGTCGTCTACTCTTTCACTTGAGTGGGTAAAACTTATCTCTGTTCATTTTTCTATCCCACTTGAGTATGGTATTCTTGAAATGGACGGCCAACTCAGGAAGCTTTGTGGCATAAAGCGTAAGAGGAGACAGTTTAGTGGTTGGAGTTGAAAATCAAGGTTGATACTTCAAGAGATAGATGTAAGGACTCAACTGGTGATAGTTTAGTTAGATCCAATAGAATAGTTTAGTATTTCGTAGAGAATTCAGACTGGTTGCCACCCAATTGGAACAATGATGATCCACTTCAAGATGGGTGCAGAAACAAGATTTGGGATCCAGGAATATATGAGGTTCAAATTTGGGAGCTCAAAACTTGTGAAGAACTCCATCAACGCTTGAGAAATTTATTTGATATTGATAGAGCTTATTGGAAGTCCAAGCATTGGTGGAAGTTTCATGATGAGTTCAAGCACAAGCCGCCATGACAAGGAGCTCACCAAATGTCTAACCTAAGGACTTTAACTAAAAGTGCTAGGTGGGAGACAACCCACCATGGTATGATCGTCCCTTTTTCATTTTTAATTCTAGTTTGTTTTGTTTGTTTTTTTAGTTTTATTTTATTTTATTTCATTGAACCTAGAATTATTCATAACATCTGCATCAGCATTTGCATACTGCATTCTGCATTTTGCATAAAAAAAACAAAAACACGCACACGACGCGACAGCATCGATGACACGTCCGCGTCGCAAGTGCATTAGGAAGAAAAGAAAAGTGAACATAGAGTCATGCAAAAACGTGGCTAGAGGCGTGCCTTAGGCACAAATACGTGCACGCGACCGCGTCGCTGACGCATTCGCGTTGTTTGCGAAATAGCCTCCCCATGCGTCCGCGTCACCCACGCGAACGCGTGGCCATGTAAAATCGACGCAAATGGGTGCATGGCAGAGGGTTATGATGGAGTAGGGCTGGACTCGTGCTAGAAGCACAAGCCCTACCACTCGAACGCGTGCCTCACGCGTCCGCATCATTTTTCAAAAATGGCCATTCACGCGATCGCATCACCGACGCGAACGCGTTACCCATGTTTTTGGAAAAATAAGTTTGAAACGGAGAGTTGCGCGAACGCGAGACTGCACTCGCGCCAATAGCACAAATCAGGCCACGCGATCGCGTCCCCCACGTGTCCGCGTCACCTGACCTTATCGCACACCACGCGACCGCGTCACTCATGCGTCTGCGTCGCCTGCGCCGCACAGCTTATCCAGATCAGCCAAAATATCTTATCTTTTCTTCCCCAAATCTAAATCTTTTCTTTCCCTTCTTATTTCTTTCTTCTTTATTCTTTCTTGCTTTCTTCTTCTTCATCCCTTTAACTTCTTATCCTTCTTCATTTTCATTCTATTTTCCTTAATTTGCATACTTTCATTCATTACATTTTAATTTCGTGCATATTTTTATTTTCTTTTCTAAATTTATTATTTTTCCACTGGTGTTAAATTTTCTTATTCAACTGTTGTATCTTTTCTGGTATTATTTTGGTGCTTAGTGACTTGTATTACACTGTTGGATGATATTAATTATCTGTCGATGCCAATCTTTTATGATACCTGTTTTCCTTTTGCATTGATATGAATTTATATTGTCTTTCATTATCTACTATCTCTTCCCCATTGTTGCAATTTGTGCACTATTGATATGACATTTGCTTCTACTATTTTCTCACTTGCATGTTGTAGCTACCATGTAATTGAGATTCTTATTATTTGGCATTACCCACTCATATTTTATTTGTTTTCTATCACTGTTTTTGGGTTCCTGTTCTTCTTTTTCTCTTCTTTCAGGCTGGCCACCGAAGAAGGATAAAGAGAAAAAGCTTCTTAATGGGGAGACAAACAAGTCCATCTACACAATCCTTGGAGAAAAGTATCAGTTGAAGCAACCCGTCCACTTGCACATCTTAGCATGCACCGAGAACGGTGTAATCTTTAAGTATGGGGAGGTCGATACCGATCTCCATGGGTTAGTTACTCTTCTATCTCAACATCAATGTTTTATTTTCTTTGTTTGTTCATTGTTGCATTTGCATGTTTGTTTGATTTTGTGCATATTTTACCACTTGGTTGAAGTAATAATTTCTTTTTCAAGAAATTTTTTATAGCATTTCACTAATTTGAATTAAACTTTTTGAAAAACTTGTTTGAAGAAATATTATTTTGGAACATGGTTTAGAGCTCGAACACACAAAACCAGTGAGATTTTGAGCCTACTTTATTGGTTGCATTTTACCAACCAATATATTTTATTTTTGGTGTGTGTTTTTCTCTCTAAAATTGTGATATTTGTCTTGCTTAATTCTATATTTCCATGGTTTAATGTATGCATATACTTATATGATTGAGGCCTTGTTTCACTTAGCTTACATACTTATATGGCCTTACCTTTCATTATCCTTTGCAAACCAAAGTTGAGCCTATTTTACCCCTTTTATTATTTACTTTAGTACATCATTAACTCTAAGCAAAAAACAATAATGTCCTTAATTTGAATCCTTGATTAGCTTAGACTAGTGAAAGTGCTCATGAATTAAGTGTGGGGAAAGTGGGTTTGGAAACGTTTGGTTTGGGAATTGAGTATGTTAGACTTTGTGTGAAAATGTAAAAAATGTTAAGAACATATTTATGCATTCAATACCTTAATCATATGCATTGAACAAGGAAAAAAATAGATTAAGAAAAGAAAAATAAAAAAAGAAAACAAAAAAAAGAGAGAGAAAAAGAAAAGAAAAAGAGCAAATAAATAAAAAGGGGACAAAATGCCCCAAAGTAAATGTTGGTAGCAATGGATATGAGTTGTACTCAAATTCGGATGCATGAATATGTGGAAAACATAATTAATGGATAGTTAGATCTTAAATTGTGATTACATGGATTGTCTTAAGTTAGGTGGAAAAAGTTTAAGTTAATTAAGGATTCAAATTTTAGTCCACTTGACCAAATACAATCCTACCTTGACCTTGACCCCATTACAACCCTCAAAAGACCTCTTGATATGTGTATCTGTGCTTTGAATTTTTGTTGATTGTTAGATGAAGAGCAAATCTTAGAAAGCAAGGTTAGTAGAGAATTGAGAGAATCGAACCTTAAACACACCTGAGCGATTAGAGTGTATACACTTCCAATGAGGGTTCGATGCTCGATTCCTTGTTCCCTGCTTTCATGAGCTATTTTCTTTTGCAAGTTTACTTGTACTTTATTTTGTGATTTGAATTAGTGAAATTCAGTTCATATTTGTTCTTGAAAGATTTATTTACTTTTTCACCAAGTAGGTAGAATCATTTTAGCATGTAGTTGCATTCATATGCATAGGTTGCATTTCATGAGTCTCACTTTCCCTTATTCATTCTCTTTGTCTCCTTGAGCTTAGCATGAGGACATGCTAATATTTAAGTGTGGGGAGGTTGATAAACCACTATTTTATGATTTATCTTGTGCTAAATTGAGTGGTTTTTATCATCTTTTCACCCACTTATTCATATGATTTGCATGTATTTACAATTCCTTCCTAAGTTTGTGCTATGTTTGAAAACTTGCTTCTTAGAGATCTTTTAATTATGTATTTTAATTCTCCTCTATACCATTCGATGCCGTGATCCATGTGTTAAGTGTTTCAGGCTTCATAGGGTAGGAATGGCTTGGAGAATGGAGAGGAAGCTTGCAAAAATGAAAGGAACATAAGAAATTGAGGAGATGACCAGTAAGAAGCGACGTGGACGCATGGCTCACACGACCGCGCGAAATGGAGAAAATCACAGCGACGCGCTCGCGTGCCTGACGCGAACGCGTAGATTGGAAGCTGCACGAGTGACGCGAACGCCTGGACGACATGTACGCTTGGCAAGGAAAAACGCTGAATGACGCGCACGTGTGGACGATGCATACGCGTGACATGCGCGGTCTGCAAAATTAACAGAAAACACTGAGGGTGATTTCGGGCCGCGTTTTGACCCAGATTTCGACCAAGAAACACATATTAAAGTCAGGAAACATGCAGAGACTCAACATATCAGATCATACACACAATTTTAGGTTTAGATGTAGTTTTTAGAGAGAGAGAGAGGCTCTGTCCTCTCTCTTAGGATTTAGGATTAGGATTCCTCTTAAAGGAATTAGAATTTCTTCTTCTCAAATTTCAGGTTCAATGTCCTTTTACTTAATTTCTCAATTTGGTTTATGAACTCTTTATGTTTGGATTGATTTTCTTTTATTAATGCAATTTGAGATATTTCATATCTATAATTTTATTTAGCTTTTTACATTCTTAGCTTTGGTTGATTAATTGGAGACACTTGAGTTATCAAACTCAACTATTGATTGAAATTAGAATTACTGATTGATCTGGATCACTCTAAAGCTAGTCCTTCCATAAGGATTGACTAGGACTTGAGGATTAAGCTAATTAGTCCACTTGACCTTCCTTTGTTTTGTAAAGGCTGACCAAGTGGGATTGAAACCCAATTCTCATCACACATGATAAGGATAACTAGGATAGAAATTCCAGTTCTCATAACTTGCCAAGAGTTTTTCAATTATTAATTTATTTCCCTTGCAATTTTTTTCCTTGCTCAATATTTCAAAAAACCCCAAAATATACCTTTGCATAACCAATAATAAGAACACCTCCCTGCAATTTCTTGAGAAGACGACCCGAGGTTTAAATACTTCAGTTATCAATTTTATCAGGGGTTTGTTACTTGTGACAACCAAAACTTTTGTAAGAAAGGAATTCTTGTCAGTCTAGAAGCTATACTTACAACGAGAATTTATTTGTGGAAATTCTAGATCGCGCGAGAGTTTCGTTCTTTAGTCGTCTATATAAAGATTCCATTTTGTAGGTATTTCCAAAGTGTCAATGTACTCTGCAATGAAGTCGGCTAGATACTGTGATTTGATTGCTGTCCAAGCTTCATATTGGAGGTCGAATTCGGACAACTCGACTGCCCACTGTAGGATTCTTCCCGCTAAATCTGTTTTCTACAAAATGCCTTTTGTGGGTTGGTTGGTCCGAACCTTGATGGTGTGGGCCTAGAAGTATGGGCAAAGTCGTCGAGAGGTTAATATGAGAGAATAGGCGAACTTCTCTATCTTTTGATAAGTCAGTTCAGACCCTTGTAGCGTTTTACTGATGAAGTATATAGGTTGCTGTCTACTTTTGTCATCTCTGACTAGTGCCGAAGTAATTGCCCGGATTCCTACTACTAGGTATAATATGAGTGCTTCTCCTTCCCGAGGTCGGGTAAGAATGGGTGGTTGTCCCAGCCATTTTTTGAAATCTCGGAAAGCTAGCTCACATTCTGATGTCCATTCAAATTTCTTTCCCTTCCTTAACGTAGCGTAGAAGGGGAGAGATCTTATGGCTGATCTGGCTAGAAATCTGGACAAGGCTGCCAGTCGCCCATTGAGTTGTTGCACTTCTTTGACACAGGTCGGGCTTTTCATGTCGAGTATGGCCTGGCACTTGTCCGGGTTTACTTCGATTCCTCTTTGTGTGAGCATGAATCCTAATAATTTTCCAGCTTCTACTGTGAAGGTGCATTTCGCAGGGTTAAGTCGCATGCCATGCTTTCTTTTGAGGTCGGACAGTAATGATTCCTCGCTTTGTGTTTTTACTAACATATCGTCCATGTATACCTCCATTAGTTTTCCAATGTGATCTGCGAAGACTTTGTTCATCAACCTTTGGTAGGTGGCTCCTGCATTTTTTAGTTTGAATGGCATAACGACGTAGCAGTAGTTTGCTTTGGGTGTTAAGAATGAGGTTTTTTCTTGATCAGGTGGGTACATCAAGATTTGATTGTATCCTGAATAAGCCTCCATAAATGAAAGGTACTTGTATTCGGAGGAGGCGTCCACTAGAGTGTCGATGCTTAGGAGTGGATAAGGATCTTTTGGGCAAGCCTTGTTGAGGTCGGTGTAATCAGTGCACATCCGCCACTTCCCATTTGACTTTTTCACCAAGACGACATTGGCTAGCCATAGTGGATACTTGACTTTTCTAATGAATTCAACCTCTAGTAGAGCTTGTACCTGTTCTTCCACAGCTTGAGATCTTTCTGGTCCGAGCTTTCTATGCCTCTGCTGTACTGGCCGAGATCCTGGATATACTACCAGCTTGTGGCACATTATCTTGGGGTCTATGCCCGGCATGTCTGCGGCCTTCCATGCGAAGAGGTCATCATTATCCTTTAAGAACTGTATGATAGAATTTCTTACTTCTCCCTTTAGAATTGCACCGATATTGGTCATTTTATCTAGGACATCTCTGATCTGGACTTTTTCTATCTCACCTTCAGGTTGTGGATGGAGTTCTTCCCGACCTCGAATTCCCCCAAGTTCGATGGTGTAGATTTCTTCTCCTTTGCCTCTAAGGTTCAGACTTTCGTTGTAACAGCGGCGTGCTATTTTCTGGTCTCCTTTTATCGTAGCGATCCCTTCTGTAGTTGGAAACTTCATGCATAGATGTGGAGTTGAGACTACTGTCCCAAGCTGATTTAGCATTGTCCGACCTATTAAGGCATTGTAGGCTGAGCTCACGTCGACCACAATGTAGTCTATGTTGAGTGTTCTTGACCTGTCTCCCTTTCCAAAGGTTGTGTGTAGCGAGATGTGTCCAAGTGGTTGGATCGGAGTGTCTCCTAATCCGAATAGGCTGTTCGGATATGCTCTGAGCTCTTTTTCTTCTAGGCCGAGTTTGTCGAATGCAGTTTTAAACAAGATGTCAGCCGAACTTCCTTGGTCCACCAACGTGCAGTGGAGGTTTGCGTTGGCCAATATGATAGTGATGACCATGGGATCATCGTGTCCCGAGATGATGCCAGTTGCGTCCTCTTTAGTGAAAGTAATGGTAGGGAGATTGGGTGCTCCTTCTCCTCCCTTGGCATGATATACCTCTTTGAGGTGTCTTTTGCGATATGATTTGGAGATTTTCCCTCCCGCAAATCCTCCATGTATCACGTGAACATGTCTCTCCGGGATACGAGGTGGTTGTTCTATTCGTCTGACCTCTTCGTCTCTTCTTCTCTTTCTGGGCTCATCTGTCTTGCTGGCTAAGTACCGGTCTAGTCTTCCTTCTCTTACCAATTTTTCTATGACATTCTTCAAGTCGAAGCACTTGTTGGTGGGATGTCCATAGATTCGATTATATTCACAGTATTCTGTTCGATTTCCTCCCCCCTTTTTGCTTTTAAGTGGACGAGGTGGTAGGATCTTTTCAGTGTGGCATACTTCTCGGTATACTTCCACGAGAGACACCCGGAGAGGGGTGTAATTGTGGTATTTCTTAATCTTCTCTCCATGCTGATCTTCTTTTTTCTTGGACTATTTATCCTTATCTCGGGAGGAGTAAAAGGATCCGAATTTCGAGGTCTCTCCTAGTTGAGAGTTTTTCTCTATGTTGATGTATTTTTCTGCTCGTTCTTGCACTTCATTCAAAGATGTAGGGTGCTTCTTTGATATGGATTGACTAAAAGGTCCCTCTCATAGGCCATTGATGAGGCCCATAATAGCTGCTTCAGTAGGCAGACTTTGTATGTCTAGACATGCTTTGTTGAATCTTTCCATGTAGTTGCAAAGACTTTCCCGATCTCCTTGTTTGATCCCTAACAAACTTGGGGCGTGCTTGGTTTTGTCCTTCTGGATGGAGAATCTAGCAAGGAACTTTCCTGCTAAGTCGTCAAAGCTTGAGATGGACCTTGGGGGTAGGCTGTTGAACCACTTAATTGCCGTTTTAGTTAAGGTAGTTGGAAAGGCTTTGCACCGAATTGCATCCGAGGCATCGGTGAGATACATTCTGCTTCTAAAATTACTGAGATGATGGCTTGGATCTGATGTACCGTCGTACGGGGTCATGTCGGGAGCTTTGAAGTCCTTTGGGACTTTGGCTTTCATAATCTCTTTGGTGAATGGGTGTTGATCCTTGTGGGGGATTATCCTCGTAATTGGATTGAGTAGTCTTTGCTTTTAGATCTGCTTCAAGCTGTAATAGTTTGTCTTCCAACTCTTTACATCGCCTAGTTTTCCTTCTGAGGTCCTTCTCGGCTTCTCGTTGATGCTTGGCCTCTTTTTTGAGTTGTTTGAGGCGTTCTTGTTGAGCCTGAAGAGCCTCTAGGATTTTCGCGTTTGGTGGACTCTTTTCTTTGTTCGGTTGAGGAGTATCCTTTGGTGTGGCATCCGCATTCTTGTGTGGCGTCCTGTTCTCTAGATCAGAGTCGTGGTCGTTATCAAAGTTGTTCGCCATGATGATGGGATGACTTCCAGGTTCCCCGACAATGGCGCCAATGTTCCAAGGGTTACCTGAAACTGTAGGTCGATCTCGGACGAGATCTTTTGTACTGGTCGGCGATGTTGAGTCCGACTTGATGATGGTGGCCGGAACCGCCGCGTTCGACTTGTTGGACTTGGTGGCGGTGCTGATCCTTCGTCACCAGGAGGTTGTGGTACCTGCAAGGGACTTCGATGTTTAAGTTAGCAAGGGTATTAAGCATGTTTTTAGTAGAATCTGAGTATGAGTTATACCTGGGTGCTCCAGTATGTTTATAATGGCGTGAAATGATCTTCCCTTGAGATAAGATAGTTATCTTATCTTATCTTTGAGTAGAGTAATCTTATCTTTAAGGGAACCGCCCCTTATCTTTTTAAACTTGGACTGTCTTTAGATTTGGGTCGTGTTCCTCTGTTTAGGCCTTCTTGAGCCTCTGTAGCGGTTTGACCAACCTCTTTTATAAAAAAGTCAGATAATCCTAATCTGAACAGATCGGTCGACTTGTCTTCAGTCATTCCGGATCGTACAGCTCGACCCAGGACATAAACGACAACCATTGTCCTAAATATTACTATTGTAATTTACGGTAACCTTCCTTTTATATTTTCTATTTATTTATTCTTTTCTACTACACGTTGTTTATTTATTGATTTTATTTTTTACTTTTACGCTAAATACATTGAAATCATTTACTATTACTAATACAAATTAAATACATTTTTCTATGATCCTCACTAATTAATTCCTCATAGATATTATAGTATTTTCGGTTTTTAATTAATTTCTCTCGGCGTATATCTCCTAATATTATAGTCACCAAAAAAAATATCTCCAAATATTATATACTGTTTGGAACTATAATTTTATTATAATTCTTAATCAATTATTCCAAAGAAATTAAACCATCTCTACTATAAATTTTGTGATATATATATATATATAGAGAATTTGGATCCTCTAAAGTTTGAATTTTACTTTAGAGAGTAAAGTGTGATCTTCTACTCTTGAATAGTTTCTCTTTCATATTTATTCTTGGTCCCACCTATGAAATCAACGGTGAGAGATCATACTTTACTCTCTAAAGTGAAATTCAAACTTTAGAGGATCCAAATCCTATAGGAAACGTTTCGAGTGCTCCATGGCATTTTTCTAAAGTTCAGTATGCCATGTATTATCACGTTCCAAGTTTTCGTTTGTCTTGGGGTGACGCATGAAATGACCCAAGTAGTCCTGACAGTAAAAAATAATTTAATTAGGCATCTCTTAAAAATGGTTTTTTATTCAATATTTTATTATAATATTTAAAAAAAATTAAAATAAATATATCTAAATAGATTTAGTGTCTTTTTAAAATTAAATACACATCTAATCTAAAAACTAAAATATAAACTAAATAAAACTAAAATTTAAAATTTAAAATTTAAAATTTTTATTTTAGTTTTAATATTTTTAATTAGTAACAAATTACAATTTAAATACACATCTAAACATTAAATTATATAAAATTTGAAATTTTAATTTTAAAATTAATAAAGACTATAAAATGAAAAAATACTAATGCTCAAATAAATAATAAAAATTCTAACTAATATTATGATGAGATATGTTAGATATATTTTTATTGAATAAAATCTAAAACACTTAACTTTATTATTTTTTTAATAATTTAAAAAACATTAATATTTAAATAAGTAATGAAAAAGTCTAACAAATAATAAAAAAATAAAAAATAATAGATGTATTTTTATTGAATAAAATATAAAAAATAATTTTATTTTTAATGTTTAAATTTAAATTTTAGATTTATGATTTTAGATGTGTTTCAAAAATATTTTGTATATAACTATTACGGCCCGGCCCAAAGGGAACATGGGCTGACCTGACCCACTAACCACCCGACCCGAACGGTCAGGTGCGAGGCGCTCATTTGCTGACCCGGACACGCGTCCAGGACAGCTCGCCGCTACAGCTGTATAAGGAAGCTTCGAGGAAGGTGGATTCTACCCTTGTGGGACCCACTTCTGACACGATATATATGGGGAGGGTCCTACCCCTCCCCCAAGGTACGACACCTACCACTTTATCCCTTTTTTCGCCTGCACACTAAACTGACTAGAGCGTCGGAGTGTCTTTGTAGGTAACACCCCCTTTCACATCGAAAGCTCGGAATGTTGGCTACTCCAGCTTCACCCTCGCGACCTGGTTCCAGGCCACACCCCACCTATCAACTCGAAGATCCTCCCGAGCCGTCCGGTACCCGACCTACCGAACATTGGCGCCGTCTGTGGGGACGTCCTAAATGGACATCATACAAGGTCCAGGAGACCATGGCCGCGCGACGGGCCTTGAGGGGGCAGCCTCCGTCGCCTCTCCACGGGAGCGGCTGAGGTCTCCCCCGCGACGTACCGAGCCACAGTCGAGAGCCCAAGAAAGACGCCTTTTCGGGGGAACTGGTACCGACAGCGCTAGGATAATGCAGGAACTGCGCCATAGGGTGCAGAACCTAGAGCGCCAACTAACGGATCAGGAGCATCGTCAGTAAACTTCCAACCCCGACTACTCCCAGTCTCCCGAAAGCCGAGGGAGAACCTCCCACCGAAGTCGCTCCCGGCACACTCCCGCCTCAAGATCGGAATCGAAAAGTAGCCGAGAAGATCAGGAACACCCGAGAAGATGACATGACACAATCATCTACGCCCGAGGTAAGGGGACGCGCGCCACGAGGCGAGATCGCGAAAGCGGCGAAGAGAGATCTAGGAGAACACGGCGACCCGTGATAATGGGCGCCACCCCATTCCATTGTTCCATCCTCGAGGTCTGGTTGCCAAAGCACTTTGACAAACCAATGGACATGAGGTATGACGGAACCCAAGACCCGCAGGAGCACCTCACAGCCTTTGAGGCCAGGATGAACCTTGAGGGAGTAGGAGACGAAGTAAGGTGCTGCGCCTTCCCAGTCACCCTAGCAGGGCCTGCAATACGGTGGTTTAACAGCCTCCCGCAGGGCTCGGTGGACGGCTTCTCGGATATTAGCCACGCCTTCCTAGCCCAATTTACCACCAGAATCGTGAAGGCAAAGCACCCGATCAATCTGCTCGGCGTGACTCAGAGGACCGACGAGCCGACCAGGAAGTATCTAGACCGGTTCAACGATGAGTGCTTGGAGATCGAGTGGTTAACTAATTCGGTAGCTAGTCTCTGTCTGACGAACGGGCTCCTTAACGAGGACTTCAGAAAGCACCTCACCACGAAGCTGGTCTGGACGATGCAAGAGATCCAAATTGTAGCCAAGGAATACATTAACGATGAGGAAGTCAGTCAAGTTGTGGCTGCCAACAAGCGGTAGCCCTCTTACAATCAACCCAGGCAGCACGGTAATGGAGAAAGGCAAAAGGAACACGCTAGAGATGGCGGTCTGAGCAAGACACCCAGACCATTTCCTCGCGTAAGAAAATTCACCAATTACACTCCCCTCACTCTCCCCATCATAGAAGTTTACCAGCAGATAGCCGAGAAGAGAATCTTGTCAAAGCCTCGACCTCTGAAGGACTGAACCAGGGGGAACAAGAGCATCTACTGTGATTACCATAAGGGCTACGGACACAAGACACAAGACTTCTTTGACTTGAAGGACGCACTGGAACAAGTAATCAGGGACAAAAAACTAGCCGAATTCTCCCACCTTATCAGGGAGCCGAGGAGACGAAACCGCGACCACGATGGGGAAGACAAGACCCGGACGGTAAAGCTACGAAAGGAGCCAGAGGACAACGACCACGACTTTACCGTGGTGAATGTAGTAACCGCAAGAAACACGGCTCCAAGGTCGAGATCGGCGCACAAGAAAGATGCCAAAGTCCTAGCAGTCTCCTCCTCATCTGCGCGAAGCTCCAAAAGGCTTCCCCCCATGGTCATCACGGCCAGGGTTGGAACCGGCCTCGTTAAACGGATCCTTGTGGATACGGGTGCAGACTCGAATATTATGTTTCGCAACGTATTCGACGCCTTATGTTTACGGGATGCTGACCTAACAACTCACCAGCACGGTGTCGTAGGATTAGGCAACCACTTCATCAAGCCGAACAGGATAATCTCCCTGCCGGTCTCTATAGGACAAGGACATGGCCGAAGATCGATAATGGCTGAGTTTGTAATTCTATGAGACTCCACAGCCTACAACATCATCCTAGGGAGGAAAACCATTAACGATCTCGGGGTAGTGATCAGTACGAAGCTACTGGTAATGAAGTTTGTCGCTGACGACGGATCTGTAGGATCCATAAGAGGAGATTTGGAAATGGCAATCGCTTGCAACAACGCCAGTCTCTCCTTGAGGAAAAAATCTAAAGAAGCATCAGGGGTATTCCTCGCCGACCTGGATGCTAGAGTCAGCGACAAGCCCAGACCCGAACCAAAGGGGGACTTGGAAAAGTTTAGGGTCGGAGACACGGAGGAGAAGTTCACGTTCGTGAATAGAAACCTCCCACATGAATTGAAAGAGCCTTTGGTAGAAATGATCAGGGCCAATGGCGACTTATTTGCCTGGACGCCAGCCGACATGTCCGGGATAGACCCCCAACTCATGTCATACCACTTGGCCGTCAAGCCAGAAGCCCAACCAGTGGCTCAAAGGAGAAGGAAGATGTCACAGGAAAGAGCAGAGGAGGTGGCCAGGCAGACGGCCAACCTCCTAGAAGCAGGTTTTATCCGAGAACTAGACTACTCGACCTGGTTGTCAAATGTAGTTCTGGTAAAAAAGCACAATGGGAGATGGAGGATGTGTGTGGATTACTCCGATCTCAATAAAGCGTGTCCCAAGGACTGCTACCCCCTTCCCAACATTGATGCACTCGTTGATGCGGTGGCGGGGTACCGGTATCTAAGCTTTATGGATGCTTATTCCGGCTACAATCAAATACTGATGCATCGGCCTGACGAGGATAAAACAACGTTCATAACGCCGGGAGGAATCTATTGCTACAAGGTGATGCCATTTGGCCTGAAAAATACGGGGACCACATACCAGAGACTGATGAACAAGATATTCGGCAAGCTCATAGGCAAGATGGTGGAAGTCTATGTAGATGATATCTTTGCAAAGACCACTCGGCCTGATGACCTCCTAAGCGACCTGGGGAGTGTGTTCGCGTCACTCCGACAACACAGCATGAGGCTCAATCCGCTCAAGTGCACCTTTGCCATGGAGGTTGGGAAGTTTCTAGGATTCATGATAACCCAAAGGGGGTGGAAGCCAACCCTGAAAAATGCCAAGCAATACTCCAAATAAAGAGCCCAGGCTGTGTCAAAGACGTTCAGAGGCTGGCAGGAAGACTCACCGCGTTGTCCCGCTTCCTCGGAGCGTCGGCAGCGAAGGCCCTGCCCTTCTTCAACCTGATGAGAAAGAGGATAGCATTTGAATGGAACCCGGCATGCGAGGAAGCGTTCAACCACTTCAAAGACATCCTTACAACACCTCCGGTGCTCGGGAAGCCCAGGGCCGGAGAACCACTCTACTTGTACCTGGCCATAACGGAGGAAGCGCTTGCAGCGATTTTGGTGAGGGAAGAAGGGAAGGTTCAACAACCCATTTACTTTGTGAGTAGAGCACTACAAGGAGCAGAATTGAGATACAACAAATTGGAGAAACTGACACTGGCACTCCTGACCGCTTTTCGTAGACTAAGGCAATACTTCCAAGGCCACCAGGTTGTCGTGAGAACAAACCAGGGAATCCGTCAAGTGCTCCAGAAACCCAACTTGGCGGGAAGAATGATGACTTGGGCCATTGAGCTCTCCTAGTACGAATTGCGATACGAGCCCCGACACGCGATCAAGGCACAAGTAATGGCAGATTTCCTAGTTGAAGTAACGGGAAACCCAACCGAGAAAACGGGCATACGGTGGAGGCTCTATGTGGATGGGGCCTCTAACCAAATGTCCGGAGGCGCCGGGATCATCTTGGAAAGCCTTGCTGGGGTCATATACGAACAATCGATCAAGTTTGAGTTTTCCGTCTCGAACAACCAAGCGGAGTACGAGGTCCTCTTGGTAGGCTTAACCCTAGCTCGGGAAGTTGGGGCGGCAAGGCTGGAAGTGTGTAGTGACTCACAAGTCATTACCTCACAAGTAAATGGAAGCTACCAAGCCAGATACTCCCAGTTGCAGAAGTACTTGGAGAAGGTCAGAGAATTGAGCAAGCAGTTCGAGGAGGTCACGATTCAACACGTTCCGAGGGAAAGGAACATACGAGCAGACCTCCTATCCAAGCTAGCAAACACGAAACCAGGAGCCGGCAACCAATCTCTCATTCAGGGCATGGTAAAGGAACCAGCGGTTGCCCTCCACTTGATAAAGATAGGCCCCTCCTGGATGGACCCCATCACTAATTTCTTGGAAAACGGCAAACTCCCTAATGATGAGAAGGCAGCTAAAGCATTGTGAAGGGAGGCAGCCAAATATGCGGTTATACAGGGGTAGCTGTTCAAAAAGGGACTCAACCAGCCCCTACTGAAGTGCCTGCATCCTGACCAAACGGACTACGTGCTCAGAGAGGTCCATGAGGGGTGATGTGGTCATTACATCAGGGGCAAAGCCCTAGACAGAAAGCTCATCTGAGCTGGATATTACTGGCCATCGATGATGATGGAATCCAAAGAATTCGTAAGAAAATGCGTCAAGTGCCAAGAGAACGCCAACTTCCACAAAGCACCGGCAACCGAGTTAAGCCTATTGACGTCCTCCCGACCTTTCACACAATGGGGAGTCGACCTACTAGGCCCTTTTCCGGTTGGCCAAGGGCAAGTCAAATACCCCATAGTCGCCATCGACTACTACACCAAATGGATAGAGACCGAACCACTGGCCAGCATATCCTCGTCCAATTGTAGAAAGTTCATGTGGAGACAGGTGATAACCCGATTCGGCATCCCAGAAGCCGTCATCTCAGACAACGGGACGCAGTTCACTGACAAGAAGTTCATAGAATTCCTTACCGGTCTGGGTATAAAACAGAAATTCTCTTCGGTAGAGTGATGAGCGGATAATTTGTACGCTTTTTGGCATTGTTTTTAGTATGTTTTTAGTAGTTTTAGTTGAGTTTTTATTATATTTTTATTAGTTTTTAGTTAAAATTCACTTTTCTGGACTTTACTATGAGTTTGTGTGTTTTTCTGTGATTTTAGGTATTTTCTGGCTGAAATTGAGGGATCTGAGCAAAAATCTGATCCAGAGACTCAAAAGGACTGCAGATGCTGTTGGATTCTGACCTCCCTGCACTCGAAGTAGATTTTCTGGAGCTACAGAAGCCCAATTGGCGCGCTCTCAACGGCGTTGGAAAGTAGACATCCTGGGCTTTCCAGCAATATATGATAGTCCACACTTTGCCCAAGATTTGATGGCCCAAACCGGCGTTCAAAGTCACCTCAAGAAATTCCAGCGTTAAACGCCGGAACTGGCACCTAAATGGGAGTTAAACGCCCAAACTGGCATAAAAGCTGGCGTTTAACTCCAAGAAGAGTCTCTACACGAAAATGCTTCATTGCTCAGCCCAAGCACACACCAAGTGGGCCCGGAAGTGGATTTTTATGTCATTTACTCATCTCTGTACACCCTAGGCTACTAGTTCTCTATATATAGGACCTTTTACTATTGTATTTTCATCTTTGGATTGTTTTCTGATCCTTTGATCATCTTTGGACATCTAGTTCTTAGATCATTGGGAGGCTGGCCTCACGGCCATGCCTAGACCTTGTTCTTATGTATTTTCAACGGTGGAGTTTCTACACACCATGAATTAAGGTGTGGAGCTCTGCTGTACCTCGAGTATTAATGCAACTACTATTGTTCTTCCATTCAATTCCGCTTGTTCTTGTTCTAAGATATCACTTGTTCTTCAACTTGATGAATGTGATGATCCGTGACACTCATCATCATTCTCGCTCATGAACAAGGTGACTGACAACCACCTTTGTTCTACAAGCAACCAAGGCTCTAGTGAATATCTCTTGGATTCTTTAATCGGAATCTTCGTGGTATAGGCAGGACCTGATGGCGGCATTCAAGAGAATCCGGAAGGTCTAAACCTTGTCTGTGGTATTCTGAGTAGGATTCAATGATTGAATGACTGTGACGTGCTTCAAACTTGTAACCTGCTGGGCGTTAGTGACAGACGCAAAAGAGGGATTCTATTCCAGTAGGAGCGGGAACCGACCGGTGATTGGCCGTACTGTGACAGAGTGCGTGAGCATTAGCTTTCACTGCGAGGATGGGAGGTAGCCACTGACAACGGTGAAACCCTACACGAGCTTGCCATGGAAAGGAGTAAGAAGGATTGGATGAAGGCAGTAGGAAAGCAGAGAGACGGAAGGGAAGGCATCTTCATACGCTTGTCTGAAGCTCTTACACCAATGATATACATAAGTATCTCTATCTTTATCTTTATGCTTTATTCGTTTATCACTATACCCATTTGAGTCTGCCTGACTGAGATTTACAAGATGACCATAGCTTGCTTCATACCACCAATCTCCGTGGGATCGACCCTTACTCGCGTAAGGTTTATTACTTGGACGACCCAGTGCACTTGCTGGTTAGTTGTGCGAAGTTGTAGTGATCACAATTTTGTGCACCAAGTTTTTGGCGCCGTTGCCGGGGATTGTTCTTGTGTATGGACAACTGACGGTTCATCTTGTTGCTTAGATTAGGTATTATTTTTCTTCAGAGTTCTTAAGAATGAATTCTAGTGTTTCAAGGTGATGTTCTTATCATCACCAAAGCTGATTGATCATCATCAATTTAGCTCTTGAATGCAATGTCTTGCTGAAGCTTAGCTAGCTATGTCTAATTCCTTTAGACTAAAGCTTTAGACTAACATTGCATGATTCCTGGAATTCTCATTAAGAATTTTGATACCTTTCTCATTAAGAATTTTGATACCTTTATTTTCCTTTTCACCTAATTTTCGAAAAATAACCAAAAAAAATTACAAAAGCATAAAATCCAAAAATATTTCTTGTTTGAGTCTAGAGTCTCATCTTAAGTTTAGTGTCAATTGCATGTTTCTGTTCTTACTGCATTCATGCATGTGTCTTCATTAATCTTCAAGTTGTTCTTGATGATTTTCTTGTTTGATCTTTGAATTCTATTGACTTGAGTGTTTTGTTGTTTCCCATATATACAAACTGCTAAGTTTGGTGTCTTGCATGCATTGTATTTGATTTTAGTTGCATTTTGATTTTTTCTCATTATTAAAATCCAAAAATATTTTTTATTTGTGTCTTTTCAAGTCAATAATACAGAGAATTGAAGATTCAGAACATACTGCAGAGGAATCACACAGAAAAGCTGGGCATTCAAAAATGCCCAGTGAAGAAGACAGACTGGCGTTTAACGCCAGCCAGGGTGCCTGGCTAGGCGTTTAACGCCCAAAAGGGTAGTAGTTTGGGCGTTAAACGCCAGAATGTGCACCATTCTGGGCGTTTAACGCCAGGATGGCAAAGGGGGAAGATTTTGTTTTCAAAATCAATTTTTTTTTCAAGTTTTCAAAGTTTTTCAAAATCAAATCTTTTTCAAATCATATCTTTTCAATCAAATGTTTTCAAAATCAATTTCTTTCCTTTTTCAAAGATACTTACTAACAATTAATGATTTGATTGAACATCACAAGATTGTTGCCTTTTCTGTTGAGAAAGGTTTAATGTTTGAATCATATCTTTTCTTGTTAGGCAAGTCATTTGTTTTTAAAATCAAATCTTTTTAAAAAATTGTTTTCAAATCATATCTTTTAAAATTGTTTTCAAATCAAATCTTTCCAATCATATCTTCTTAACCACATCTTTTTCAAAATAAGTCTTCAATCAAATCTTTTTAATTTCTAAATTCAAAATCTTTTTCAAAAATCACTTGATTTCTTTCTTACCTATATTTTCGAAAATTAATTAAGTGTTTTTCAGAATGTTTTCAAAATCTTTTTAATTTAATTTTCAAAAATTACCTTCCCCTCTTCCCACATCCTTCTATTTATGGAGTACTACTCCTTCTTAATGCACAATTCGAACTTCATCCAATTAAAGTTCGAATTCTTCCCTTTCTTTTTTCTTCTATTTTTTCTTTTCCTCTGACACCTCAAGGAATCTCTATACTGTGACATAGAGGATTCTATATCTTCTTGTTCTCTTCTCTTTCATATGAGCAGGAACAAAGACAAAGGCATTCTTGTTGAAGCTGACCCTGAACCTGAAAGGACCTTGAAGAGAAAGCTAAGAGAAGCCAAAGCACAACTCTCTTTAGAGGACCTGACCGAATTCTTCAAAGAAGAAGAAGACATGGCAGCCGAAAATAACAACAATGCCAACAATGCAAGGAAGGTGCTGGGTGACTTTACTGCACCTACTCCCGACTTCTATGGGAGAAGCATCTCTATCCCTGCCATTGGAGCAAACAACTTTGAGCTTAAGCCTCAATTAGTTTCTCTAATGCAACAGAATTGCAAGTTCCATGGACTTCCATTGGAAGATCCTCATCAGTTTTTAGCTGAATTCTTGCAAATCTGTGACACAGTCAAGACTAATGGGGTTAACCCTGAGGTCTACAAACTGATGCTATTCCCTTTTGCTGTAAGAGACAGAGCTAGGACATGGTTGGACTCACAACCTAAAGAAAGCTTGGACTCATGGGAAAAGCTAGTCAATGCCTTCTTGGCAAAGTTCTTTCCACCTCAAAAATTGAGTAAGCTTAGAGTGGAAGTCCAAACCTTCAGACAGAAGAATGGAGAATCCCTCTATGAAGCTTGGGAAAGATACAAACAATTAATCAGAAAATGTCCTTCTGACATGCTTTCTGAATGGAGCATCATAGGTATTTTCTATGATGGTCTCTCTGAACTATCCAAGATGTCTTTGGATAGCTCTGCTGGAGGATCTCTTCATTTGAAGAAGACGCCTACAGAAGCTCAAGAGCTGATTGAAATGGTTGCAAGTAACCAATTCATGTACACTTCTGAAAGGAATCCTGTGAACAATGGGACTAATCAGAAGAAAGGAGTTCTTGAGATTGATACTCTGAATGCCATTTTGGCTCAGAACAAGATATTGACTCAACAAGTCAATTTGATTTCTCAAAGTCTGTCTGGAATGCAAAATGCACCAAGCAGTACTAAGGATGCTTTATCTGAGGAAGAAGCTTATGATCCTGAGAACCCTTCAATGGAAGAGGTGAATTACCTAGGAGAACCCTATGGAAACACCTATAATTCTTCATGGAGAAATCACCCAAATTTCTCATGGAAGAATCAAGAGAGACCTCAACAAGGTTTCAATAACAATAATGGTGGAAGAAACAGGTTTAGCAATGGCAAGCCTTTTCCATCATCTTCTCAGCAACAGACAGAGAATTCTAAGCAGAACCCCTCTGACTTAGCAACCATGGTCTCTGATCTAATCAAAACCACTTAACAATAATGGTGGAAGAAACAGGTTTAGCAATGGCAGCCTTTTCCATCATCTTCTCAGCAACAGACAGAGAATTCTAAGCAGAACCCCTCTGACTTAGCAACCATGGTCTCTGATCTAATCAAAACCACTCAAGTTTCATGACTGAAACAAGGTCTTCCATTAGGAATTTGAAGCACAAGTGGGACGCTGAGTAAGAAAATTACTGAACTCCCTCCAAGTACTCTTCCAAGCAACACAGAAAGAAAATCCAAAAGGAGAGTGCAGGCCATCAATATGCCGAATTTGGAGAGGAAGGGGAGGAAGTGAACGCCACTGAGGAGACCCAATGGGCGTGCACTAGCCTCCATGAGTTCCCCAATGAGGAACCATGGGAATCTGAGCCTCAAATGAGACCATAGAGATTCCATTGGACTTACTTCTGCCTTTCATGAGCTCTGATGAGTATTCTCCTCTGAAGAGGATGAGTATGTCACTGAAGAGCAAGTTGCTAAATACCTTGGAGCAATCATGAAGCTAAATGACAAGTTATTTGGAAATGAGACTTGGGAGGATGAACCTCCCTTGCTCACCAAAGAGCTGGATGACTTGTCTAGGCAGAAATTACCTCAAAAGAGACAAGACCCTGGGAAGTTTTCCATACCTTGTTTTGGTTAAGATTGAAAACCATTACATCCCTACTGATTTTATAGTCCTAGAGACTGGGAAATACATGGATGAAACCATCATCCTTGGCAGACCTTTCCTAGCCACAGCAAAGGCTGTGATTGATGTTGATGAAGGTGAACTGATCATTCAAGTGAATGAAAAAATCCTTGGTGTTTAAGGCTCAAGGATATCCCTCTATCGCCATGGAGAAGAAGCATGAAGAGCTTCTCTCAAATCAGAGACAAACAGAGCCCCCACAGTCAAACTCTAAGTTTGGTGTTGGGAGGCCACAACCAAACTCTAAGTTTGGTGTTGAACCCCCACATTCAAACTCTAAGTTTGGTGTTGGGAGGTTCCAACATTGCTCTGAGTATCTGTGAGGCTCCGTGAGAGCCCTTTGTCAAGCTACTGACATTAAAGAAGCGCTTGTTGGGAGGCAACCCAATGATTATATTTTGACTATTTTCTTTTGTTATTTTATGTTTTTTGTAGGTTGATGATCATAAGAAGTCACAAAATCCATTGAAAAAGCAAAAACAGAATGAAAAACAGGAAGAAAAAAACAGCACACCCTGGAGGAAGATGTTGCTGGCGTTCAAACGCCAGTAAGCCTAGCAGTTGGGCGTTTAACGCCCAGTCTGGCACCATTCTGGGCGTTTAACGCCAGAAAGGGGCACCAGACTGGCGTTAAACGCCAGGAAAGGGCTAGAACCTGGCGTTAAACGCCAGAAATGGGCACCAGCCCGGCGTTTAACGACAGAAATAGCTCAAAACGTGATTTTGATCAACATTTGGTGCAGGGATGACTTTTCCTTGACACCTTAGGATCTGTGGACCCCACAGGATCCCCACCAACCTCACCACTCTCTCTTTCTTCTTCACCCATTCACCAATCACCTCAATACCTCTTCCCCATAAACCCTTCTTCACTCTTTCATTTTCACACAAACTAAACACCACCTCTCCCCCTCTTTTGGCTGAACCACAAAGCCATCTCCCTCTCCTCCATTTCTTCTTCTTCTACTCTCTTCTTTCTTCTTTTGCTCGAGGACGAGCAAACCTTTTAAGTTTGGTGTGGTAAAAGCATTGTTTTTTGTTTTTCCATAACCATTTATGGCATCCAAAGCCGGTTCAACTGAGAAGGCATGACCTCAAGCCCATCACTAAAGAAAAGGATGGAGCAAACAAGAGACCCCTCTCATCAAGAGATCCCTGAGATACCTCAAGGGATGCACTTTCCTCCACAAGACTATTAGGAGCAACTAAACACCTCCCAAGGAGAATTGAGTTCCAACATGGGACAACTAAGGGTGGAGCACCAAGAACACTCCATTCTCCTCCATGAAATAAGAGAAGATCAAAGAATCATGAGAGAGGAGCAACAAAGGCAAGGAAGAAACATTGAGGAGCTCAAGCACTCCATAGGACCTTCAAGAGGAAGGAAGAGCCGCCATCACTAAGGTGGACCCGTTCCTTGATTTCCTTGTTCTTTATTCTTCTGTTTTTCGAATTTTAGTGCTTATGTTATCTATGTTTGTGTCTTGTGATCATTAGTGTCTTAGTGTCTATGCCTTAAAGCTATGAATATGAATCCATCACCTTTCTTAAATGAAAACTGTTTTTATCACAAAAGAACAAGAAGTACAGGATTTCAAATTCATCTTTAAAACTAGCTTAATTAGTTTGATGTGGTGACAATACTTTTTGTTTTCTGAATGTATGCTTGAACAGTGCATATGTCTTTTGAATTTGTGGTTCATGAATGTTAAAATTGTTGGCTCTTGAAAGAATGATGAAAAAGGAGACATGTTACTGAGGATCTGAAAAATCATAAAAATGATTCTTGAAGTAAGAAAAAGACAGTGAATACAAAAAAAAAAAAGAGAAGGAGAAAAACGAAAAAAAAAGGGGAGAAAAAGAAAAAGAAAGAAAAAGAAAGAAATAAAGTTGTGATCCAAGGCAATAAGAGTGTGCTTAAGAACCCTGGACACCTCTAATTGGGGACTCTAGCAAAGCTGAGTCACAATCTGAAAAGGTTCACCCAATTATGTGTCTGTGGCATGTATGTATCCGGTGGTAATACTGGAAGACAGAGTGCTTTGGGCCACGGCCAAGACTCAATAAGTAGCTGTGTTCAAGAATCATCATACTTAACTAGGAGAATCAATAACACTATCTGGATTCTGAGTTCCTAAAGAAGCCAATCATTCTGAATTTCAAAGGATAGATGAGATGCCAAAACTGTTCGGGCAAAAAGCTACTAGTCCCGCTCATCTAATTTGGAGCTAAGTTTCATTGATAATTTGGAGTCTATAGTATATTCTCTTCTTTTATCCTATTTGATTTTCAGTTGCTTGGGACAAGCAACATTTAAGTTTGGTGTTGTGATGAGCGGATAATTTTGTACGCTTTTTGGCATTGTTTTTAGTATGTTTTTAGTAGTTTTAGTTGAGTTTTTATTATATTTTTATTTTTAGTTAAAATTCACTTTTCTGGACTTTACTATGAGTTTGTGTGTTTTTCTGTGATTTCAGGTATTTTCTGGCTGAAATTGAGGGATCTGAGCAAAAATCTGATCCAGAGACTCAAAAGGACTGCAGATGCTGTTGGATTCTGACCTCCCTGCACTCGAAGTGGATTTTCTGGAGCTACAGAAGCCCAATTGGCGCGCTCTCAACGGCGTTGGAAAGTAGACATCCTGGGCTTTCCAGCAATATATGATAGTCCACACTTTGCCCAAGATTTGATGGCCCAAACCGGCGTTCAAAGTCACCTCAAGAAATTCCAGCGTTAAACGCCGGAACTGGCACCTAAATGGGAGTTAAACGCCCAAACTGGCATAAAAGCTGGCGTTTAACTCCAAGAAGAGTCTCTACACGAAAATGCTTCATTGCTCAGCCCAAGCACACACCAAGTGGGCCCGGAAGTGGATTTTTATGTCATTTACTCATCTCTGTACACCCTAGGCTACTAGTTCTCTATATATAGGACCTTTTACTATTGTATTTCATCTTTGGATTGTTTTCTGATCCTTTGATCATCTTTGGACATCTAGTTCTTAGATCATTGGGAGGCTGGCCTCACGGCCATGCCTAGACCTTGTTCTTATGTATTTTCAACGGTGGAGTTTCTACACACCATGGATTAAGGTGTGGAGCTCTGCTGTACCTCGAGTATTAATGCAACTACTATTGTTCTTCCATTCAATTCCGCTTGTTCTTGTTCTAAGATATCACTTGTTCTTCAACTTGATGAATGTGATGATCCGTGACACTCATCATCATTCTCGCTCATGAACAAGGTGACTGACAACCACCTTTGTTCTACAAGCAACCAAGGCTCTAGTGAATATCTCTTGGATTCTTTAATCGGAATCTTCGTGGTATAGGCAGGACCTGATGGCGGCATTCAAGAGAATCCGGAAGGTCTAAACCTTGTCTGTGGTATTCTGAGTAGGATTCAATGATTGAATGACTGTGACGTGCTTCAAACTTGTAACCTGCTGGGCGTTAGTGACAGACGCAAAAGAGGGATTCTATTCCAGTAGGAGCGGGAACCGACCGGTGATTGGCCGTACTGTGACAGAGTGCGTGAGCATTAGCTTTCACTGCGAGGATGGGAGGTAGCCACTGACAACGGTGAAACCCTACACGAGCTTGCCATGGAAAGGAGTAAGAAGGATTGGATGAAGGCAGTAGGAAAGCAGAGAGACGGAAGGGAAGGCATCTTCATACGCTTGTCTGAAGCTCTTACACCAATGATATACATAAGTATCTCTATCTTTATCTTTATGCTTTATTCGTTTATCACTATACCCATTTGAGTCTGCCTGACTGAGATTTACAAGATGACCATAGCTTGCTTCATACCACCAATCTCCGTGGGATCGACCCTTACTCGCGTAAGGTTTATTACTTGGACGACCCAGTGCACTTGCTGGTTAGTTGTGCGAAGTTGTAGTGATCACAATTTCGTGCACCATAGAGCACCCCTAGACGAATGGGCAAGTCAAGTCCGCAAATAAGGTCATCTTGTTGGGCCTCAAGAAACGGTTGGATAGTAAAAAAGGTGCATGGGTCGACGAACTCGCCTCGGTCCTTTTGTCTTACCGTACAACCGAGCAGTCCTCCACAGGAGAAACCTCCTTTTGCCTGACGTACGGGATGGATGCGATGATACCCGTGGAGATCGGCGAACCGAGCCCGCGGTTACTTCTGAAGGGAGTAGAAAAGGCACTAGAAAAGGACCTGGTGGATGAGGTTAGGGAGATGGCCCATTTGACAAAAGTAGCACTATAGCAAAGAATAGCCTGCACTACAACGCCAAAATGCTAAGGAGGGAATTTGAAGAAAATGACATTGTCTTGCGACGCAACGACATCGGGCTACCGACCCATGGGGAAGGAAAACTGGCGGCAAACTGGGAAGGCCCCTACAGGATCAAAGAAGTGCTCGGCAAAGGCGCCTACAAATTGGAGAAGCTTGACGGCAAGAAAATCCTGAGAACATGGAATGCAGGTAACTTGAGAAGATTTTATTCCTAGCTCAAGCACACCGGCTAGGTGGACTGACGAGCTCAGTGATTTACTATTGTTAAGGGCTTATCATGGATATAGACTTGTTTAGCTGTCGATTAATGTTTACTTAGCAAATTTTTCTATTTACTCTTCCCCAATTATGCGTCTCACGACAACATGTCCCTCATAACGTATGGTAAACGGGACAACAATACGGCGCCCCGGGACTGATCACCCCGGGAGCCAACCAAATTAAAGCCATAACAATCGGCCGTGACAATAGCAAAGCCATGACTTGGCTTCGCCAAAGATACCAACATAATGGTAAACAAACACGAGCGACAAGCCTACACCGACAAAACGATAACCAAACAAAACAAAAACACTACCAGACAAGCAGATAAAGACGGTAATCACAAGCCGACCAAGCGACCACTAAAGTATAACAAAATAAGTTTCACAAGTTCTACAACAAAACCATAAATCCGTACAAAAGCATAAGGTACAAGAGTTCACTTTTTGGGCATATCAACAATCTTGCCATCCTTGATCATTTTGAAAACCCCAATTGCCGACGTGTCAAAGTCGGGAGCCACGATCTTCACCTGAGCCTTAAGTGCCTCATCAGTCATGAAGATCGCGCTCTTTCCCTGCTCTCTGACCTCCTTATGTTTCTTCTTGAGTCCCTCAACCTCAGCTTGAGCGGCCTTAGCCGACGAGACGGCAACATCACGTTCCTTCTCCAAAGCTACCACCCGGCCTTGCGCGGTATTGAGTTGGCTCTCGAGAGTTATCTCCCGCTCGGTTAAACGGGAAATGGTAGCGTTAGAGATCTTCAATTTTTCCTCAGAGGATGCAGCCTTCTCCTCGGCGGCCTTAAGCTTCTCCCCCGCCTTGGACAGCTGCTCCCAAAGCGTTCCAACTTGAGTCTTAAGCTCATTATTGGCCTTGGAAGTAGTGTCGAGCTTCCTACTCAGCGACTGAATCTCCGACAACTCGAACTCGGCCTTCCGAGCTATAGCAGCACCGCGGAGAAGGGTACGGTACATCCACCTAGCTTGCCCGGCAAGGTCGGTACCAAGAAAATATTCCTTCGTGCCGGGAAGCAGCTGAGCGTCTATAAAAGTCCTGGCATCGAAGTTCCTCTCCATCACGGTGAGAACTCTTCAGGGCTGGAGGATGACCTTTGCCTCTTGGGGGTAGGGACAATCGTCAAGTCATCATCCTCGCCTTGTTGAGTGGAGGACGAGCCTCCCCGTGAATAGGAGAAACGTGCGCCTCGTCAAAATTCTTCTCCGACATCACGGTGTCACGAGGAGAAGGCATCTGATCTTCCTTGTTCTCAGGAGGGACTTCCGGCTTCTCGGCAGCTTTCTCTTCATTGCTTTCCTCCAAGAAAGTCTTGTATAAATCCTCAAGCCTTGTCACCGAGGCAGACATCTCCACTATAACAGAGAAACAAAATTCACAAGTTAGTCGTGAAATCGATACAACGAATCAAAGCAACAGTAATGCAATAAGTACAAGTCAAAGCTACCCACAAATATAATTTCTGGCGACCGGGTAAGTACAAGTCAAAACTACCCACAAATATAATTTCTGGCGACCTCCCGGTCACTCATAAGGATGTGGGGATTCACATGATTCCGCCCAAAAACGGCCAACAACACGTCGGCGACTTTTTTGTCCACAACGGACATTCCCTTGTAAGTAACCTTGATGAAGGTATTAGACCCCGCCCCGAAACTCCAATACGTCGGGATGAGGCGTTCTCCTTCTAACGACAACCAAAAGGGATGGCGGCCTTTGACTAGACGCACCTTAAAGTACTTTTCCTTAAACCTATGATAGGAGTCCTCGAACAAGCCGAAGATCCTCCGACCCTGGGCAGATCGGAAGGACATGAACCCTTTCCCGCCTTCCCTTCCTTGGAAGGATTCGTGAGGTTGAAGAAATAAAGAAAAATGTCAACAGACACCGATAGCTCCAGGTATTCACACACCATCTCGAAATAGCGGATGGAAGCCCAACTGTTCGATGCAGCTGCAATGGTGCCACGGAGATCCGACCAAGGAGTGCCATTTGAAAAGCGGAAAAGGGAATGCGAACTCCCACTTGGGTGAACATGGCCTTGTAAAACCAGATCCAATCGGCAACCCGGGGGGAATGAAAATTAATTTTGTATAACCGTTCGTTGGGGGCAGGGACAAAAACGTCGTAGTTGGCCTCCTCGTCAGTCCCCCCGCACAAGTACTCGACTTGACGGAATTCGGTAAGCTCTTCCTCGCCATCTGGTTTGGGGAGTCCTTCATGTCAGAAATAACCCAAGCATATGGGTCGTAACCCGCGGCGGAGGTGGAAGCTCATGAGACGACGCGAGGCATACCTACAGTGGGGGTACCACTCGGTTAGTCTACAAGGTCGGGAGCTCGGAAGATCCCAGAAACTACACTTAGCCTATTCAGCAACTAAGATCAAGCACGGCTAAAACACAATCCAAGCTAATACCCTGGAATGGTAACCCCCTAACACATCTACTTAACGCTAAGCCATCTAGCATGCTAATCAAACAGGTAGCAAGCACGTAGAAAAACCAATGATGAAGAAAAAAGGACCTTGAAGCAGAAAGAGAAGGTGATTAACATTTACCTGGAGTAGTTGCGAAGACCTGAAAGAAAAAAACGCACAAGGATACAGAAATGATGCTCTGAGATACTTGGGAGTGAAGAAGATGAAGATAGGAGAAGCGAAAATGGGAGAGGAAAACAAGTGCGAACTATTTAAAACTGCTACTCAAGAGGCGGGAAAACACTAGGGGCAAAAGGGTCTTTGTGCGCGGGGTTTTTTAACCCATTATGAGCATTTAATGTTCGGCGCGCGCAAAAGGCACATTTCCCTAGCAACAAATAGACACGCGCGCAAAAGGCACATCCCCCCACGGATGGCCGACCTAGCAACAACGCGCGAAAGGAGAGACAACACGCCACCAACAGCCCCCACGGCTATTGCTGGCGGGTCGTGGGCATTATTACGGCCCGACCCAAAGGGAACATGGGCCCACCCGACCCACTAACCACCCGACCCGAACGGTCGGGTGCAAGGCGCTCATTTGCTTACCAGGACACGCGTCCAGGACAGCTCGCTGCTACAGCTGTATAAGGAAGCTTCGAGGAAGGTGGGTTCTACCCTTATGGGACCCACTTCTGACACGGTATATATGGAAAGGGTCCTACTCCTCCCTCAAGGTACGACACCTACCACTTTATCCCCTTCTTTGCCTGCACACTAAACTGACTAGAGCGTCGGAGTGACTTTGCAGGTGACACCCCCCTTTCACATCGAGAGCTCGGAACGTCGGCTACTCCAGCTTCACCCTCGCGACCTGGTTCCAGGCCACACCCCACATATCAACTCGAAGATCCTCCCAAGCCGTCCGGTACCCGACCTACCGAACAATAACTTAATAATTTTAGATGTGTTATAATTGAAAAAAATAATTTTTATGAACATACATTTTAATAATTTTAAAAATATTAATGTTCAAATATATAAGTAATGAAAAAATCCAACTAATAATAAAAAAATAAGAAATATTAGACGAATTTTTATTGAATAAGATATTAAAAAAATTAATTTTTATTTCCGCAACAATTTTTTTCTTTTCCATAGTCATTAATTTTTTTTTATTATGAATCCTTCATAACCAAATTTGCAAACTAAATATCTAGAAGACTAAATGTGTATTTGGATTACAGTTTACAAATGAGAGTTTGCATAAAATTGATTTTATAAATTTGATTTCGATAAAAAGTAAGTTTGTGTTAAAATGATTTATGTTTGGTAATTTTTATATCAAAATGGATTATAGTAAAATAAATATTGTTTGGCTTATACTATTCAAAATCACTTTTAAATAAAAAATTACTAAAATAGACATCAACTTAAATAATTTTTTGATATTATCCTATCATTTTAATTTAGATATTTGAATAGATCTTGTTAGTTAATTTTATAATAAAATTAATATTTACTTACTAAAATAAAAATAACATATAAAAATAGACAAAACATATTTTTAAATAAAAATAAAAAAATAAATTTTAGATATATATAATCAAATATGTTACATTTTTTAAGTATTAATGTGAGAATGTTAATTTAGTGTTTTTTTTACATCGTACTTTTATTCTAAGACTCTCAATAATCTTATTCTTAATATTATTTTAAAATTTAACGTTTATGATTTATTATTATCTGTGATTAATTTTTTATTTAATTTATCTTTCTTAATAGAATCATAATCTATATTATAAAAAATTACACTAAATAAAAGAGAGTACTAAAAATAATAAAAAATTAAAATTTACTTTATAGTGATTACTATTATTATTATTATTATTATTATTATTATTATTATTATTATTATTATTATTATTATTATTATCATTATTATTTATATTTAACTTACTTTACCTAATAGGATCAATAAATCATATTATAAAAAGAAAATAACAAACATAATACACAAAAATCACAATTATAAAAGTGTATAATGTCAAACAAACAGTTGACAAAAAATATAAATAATAAATAATAAAAAAATAGAGCTCATATAAATACAAATAACAAGAATTCTATAAATAATACAATAACATGCATAAAGAATAAAGTTGGTAAAAGATAAATAAATGTTTAGTATTCATGACTAAAAGTCCGTTAAAAAAATGTAGAAGTTAAAAATTGTTGTTTCTTATAAACATAGTTTTGTTAACAAAATCACTTCTGCGTTCATGAAAAAAATTGGCAAACTAATAGTTAAAATTTTCAAGAAATCTAAACGTGCTTCTTCCTTTCAACATGTTTACCAAACACACCCTAAGTGATTAAGTCACTGGCATTTACTTTTATTTCTGTACTTCAAAATGTGAAAATATTAAAATGAAAAAACGTAATTAAAATAATCAATAATCAATTAATTAGATTATATTAAATAGATATTATGAAATTTTTTTGAATTTAGAACATATTTTATAAATTTGAAAAGAAGTATAATAATAATAAAATATTAAAAAAGAAGTAATAAATTTACCTCTAAAAAAAGTAACACTTTTGAATTGAATTTGTTATGAAAAACGAGAGAAAGAGAGAGAAGAACGTAGGAAAGAAAAAAAATAATAAAATAGCTATTTTATAAAGTGGATAAAAAGTAAAAAAAATTAATATTTAAAATTTAAATTAATTTTAATTACTAACATGTTTATCTATAAAATAAGAATATATTTTAATTAAATAATATTATTTGATTTAAAAAATTATTTAAAAATTAAAAGTTAAAAGATAACTAGTATTTTTTTAATACTTTTTTATTTATTTATTTAATATAGTGTTAAATATAATGCATGTGATGGTACAGGACATTATGGACATTTTCAACACCTCTTCACTCTACAACGGACGAACAGGTTATCAATCCATCATGCACCTACTTTGGTTTACTATCACATTATTCCTCTCACTTTTTATCTCACCCCTTTGTATATTTTATATTAAATCTCAATGGTTCACAGATATGGCATACTGAACCTCCAGCACAGTAAACTGCCTTACCAGAAACGCTTCCAATCCTATATATTAACTTGAACTACATTTTTGAATAAAGAAGAAAAAACATAACATAATAAGTAAATTAAAGTTCAATGATGATTTATAACAACAAAAAATTTAACTACAAAGATGATTTACAACAACAAAATTATGTTATGTAAAATGACTAAAATCCTCTTAATAATGGCATATTTGAATCAGCTGCATCTGTTACAAGCCTTGCTGCCACCACGCTTGAGTTGTGTTCCTCCTCATTGAACCATCCTATTTCATACCTCAATATAGCTACCATAAACAAATCAAATTCACATTAACAACATTACATGTTTGTTTTAACATCAATTAATTAGTAGTAGTCACTTAATTAAGTGTCTGCAAGCATTCTTCTAACTCTAGTGGTGAGATTTTCACCTGTACTAAAAAAATAATGTTGAATTAAATATGCAACAACTACATATAGTTCAGCTCCAATATATATAAACACATACTCCTTGATTTTCTTCTTTATAGATGCATAATTTCTATAGTAAAAAGTTTCAATCATGTTACTCATCACAATTGTAAATATTGGACTAATGAATTCGAAGAGAATAGAACCAATGAGTTCAGTTCATTGATAATTTTCAGCAACAAAAAATTTTTCTCCAAATATGATTTAGAGCAACAAAAAATTTAGCTAAATCATTATTTCAGTAACAGCAACAAATTCAACCACCAATGATGATAATCAGCAACAAGTGATGATTTTTAGCCCAAAAAAATAGCTTAGCCATATTTTCAGCAACAAATTCACTTTCATCAACAAATTCAAGGCATAGTTATGATTTACAACAAAGAAATTGAAACAAAAAAGAATATGGCCGAAGGAAGCTCACCTACCCAGGGACCAACTGCCGGTGAAGGAAGCTCACCAACTAACGGTTAAAGACAATAACCGTCAAATGCTGGTTTCGTCTGATTCTGTCGCCGGCGATGAATATGAATTAGTTGATTTTAATAAGTCATTATTGCTAAATTTTATCTTTTGTAACATTTGCTATGGATTATAGGCATTTGTGCATGTGTTGCAGTTTCAAAGTATGAACTTTGGTCATGATTAGTCCCTCTTCCTTTTGAGTTTGTTCTTTCTGCAGGACAAAAAGTTAAGGAGGAATGCTGGAAAAAAGGCAAGAGATAAAGACTTCTTATTCTTCATTTCATACTAATTTGATAGCGTTATAGGACAAATATGTGCTCATGTTATTTCTTCTTTAGTAATAATTTATAATGTTCTGTTTCATGATATTTTTCATAGAGTTTAAGTGCTATAAATTTTTTTTCTCATTTTATTTGTATCACAAAGCAAACTTATACAATGATTATTGATCAATGAAAGAGGCTATAAAAATTTTATTTTGTAAATTTGTGAATTTAATGAAATATTTCATGTTGTAGTAATCAATTTTAGTATATTTATATTGTGTATAATATAAAATAAAAAATAGTATAATATAACTAAAAAAATATTATTAAAGATCTTTTGTATCATTTTTTAAGTGTTACAAAAAATATCTATGCTAATATTTTTTTAAGTGTTACAAAAAATATCTATAGTAACATTTTTATAAGTGCTACATAAAATATTTATTGTAACATTTTTTAAGTATTACAAAAATATCTATGGGTAACATTATTTTTAATTGTTATAAAATATATCTATTGTAACATTTCTTTATGTGTTACTAAAAAAGATCTATTGTAACTGTTCCAAGGGTTATCTGAAACAGTAGGTCGATCTCGGACGAGATCTTCTGTGCTGGTCGGCGCTGTCGTGTCCAACTTAATGATGGTGGCTGGAGCCACCGTGTCCGATTTGTTGGACACGATGGTGGTGCTGATCCTTCGTCACCGGAGGGTGGTGGTACCTGCAAGGGACTCCGATACTTAAGTTAGCAAGGGTATTAAGCAGGTTTTTAGTAGAATCAGAGTATGAGTTATACCTGGGTGCTCCAGTGTATTTATAATGGCGTAGAGTGACCTTCTTAGATAAGATAAGTTAGTTATCTTATCTTATCTTTATCTTATCTTCAAGTGAGGTCATCTTATCTTCAAGGGAGCCGCCCTTCTCTCTGTAGGCTTGGGTTGCCTTAGGATTTGGGGCGTGGTCTTCTATTTGGGCTCTCCTGGTGATTTGGCCGAGCTCTTTGAGAAGAGGTCGGATTGTCCTGACCTGAAGAGGTCGGTCGACTTGTCTGTAGAACATCCCGGGTCGGACAGCTCGACCCAGGGTGTGAACAGTAACATTTCTCATAATATTACTATAGAAGATTTATTGTAGCATTTTTATTAAATGTTATTAAATCTTTAGAAAATGTTAGTAAAACTCTTAGTAGCATAGAGTATATTTAACATTTATTAAAATGTTACTAATGTACATAAGTAACATTTTAATATAATTTGGTAATATTTTTTAAATGTTAGTAAAAGTCAATTATGTAGTAGTGATGGTGAGTCTTCTTGTGCTTATCAACCACAACCACCATATGCTTACGAACCCCCTTCTCAACATTGTTCTCAACCTTATTTACAAGCTCCATACCACCAAACACCTCTATATGATCCCAACCTATATCCACTATACCAACAACCATATGAGCCATATGAACCATACTTAGAACCATCACAATTCCAACATCAATACTCCCAAGAACCACCACCCCTATATACACCACATCTATATCCTTACCAAGATGAACCACCTCCCATATATGAAAATTTTTAACCACATGATGAATTCTCCTTTCCAACACAACCCTTTATGGAAGAATACCTATATCCATCGATCCAAGAGCAACATGATTCTAACTATGTTAGCCAAGTGGAACAAGAGCCAATGGATCGTATCATGGAAGCGATAGATCGGCTTAAAGCAATCATATTTCAAAAGGAGCAAAAGGAAGTCCAAAAGAGGCACGAAACTATCATGGCTAACCTTGCCAAAATTAAAGCCAACTTAGACTCATGGGATTCATGCCACAAACAAAGCATTTTCACGGACGAACATGGAAAATCAACATAAGAGCGAAGCATGAAGGAGATTTTAGAATCTCAACTTGAGAACAATCTTGCAACAAGTGGAGGAAGCCGAAATCATTGAAGAGGAAGAAGTGGTAGAAGATCTAGGAGAAGTTGAGTGTTAGGTAGATTCCATGGTTGTAGAATCTTCTTCTATTGAGCTTGAAATTGATGTTAAGGAGGATAACGCACAACCCCCAAGGCATATTGTGAATGATGAAAGATTGAAAAAAGTTGAGCAAGAGGCACGCCCCATCATTAAAGATGATTTCACACCAACCAATGTGCTATTTGAGATTATTGAACCTTCCTCATTGTGTTGTGAAATTGATGATAAGGAGGACTGTGCACAACCTCCAACACATGACTTGAGCAATGAGGAATGTGCAGAAGAAGTTGGTGAACAAGGAATTGAAATTGAGGAAGCTTGTCAAACGATGGAGGTAATCAAAGAGAAGCATAAGGGAGTGAAAATTGCAAGGTTATTGGATATCTCCCTTCCTAAGTCACCATCATCCATCACATCATTTAAGTGGGTAAAACTCATATCCTTAAGCTTCATTGTCCTATTTGAATATGGTTTGCTTGAAACGGATGGTCAACTTAGAGCTTTTTGTGGGTTGGAAAGTAAGAAAGAGTTGTGTAGTGGTTGGCAAAATAATGTTAGGCTCATTAAGGTTGAACCCTCAAGGCTTAGATCCCATGGTTGGAGGAATGCTAAATTGAATGGATCTAGGAGGATAGTTTGGTTCCTAACTGAGAATTCTAAAGTGATGACACCTAAATGGAAGCATGAAGATCAAGAAGAAAGGGTGTTGACAAACAAAGTTTGGGATCCCTGGAATAAAATTTGGAAATCAATAACTTTGGGGTCTTGTTACTTGCTTGAGATTTCTTGGAAGCTTGGTATACGCCTAGTTTGGAATCCCAAAGACTATTGAAAATGCAAACATTGGTGGGGATTCAAAGAAGAATTCAAACACAAGCCACCTTGACAAAAATTTCACTAAATCTCCAACTTAAGGACTATAAAAGTGCTAGGTGGGAGACACCCTACCATGGTAAATTTTTTCCACCTTCTCTTTTGTATATAGTTAATGCATAAATTGAGTTTCCATTCACTACAAGAAAAAAGATTTTCAGCGACAAACTTTTAGCGGCAATAGTATTATTGCCACAATTTTTCTTTTTAAAACTATTATTTAGCGGAAATTATATATTTACCATTAATACTATAAATTATAATGGCCATTTCATCTATTGCCACTAAAAAAGGCTAAAATTTAAAAAATAACAAAAAAACAAAGGGACCTAAACCTTGAAACGCAGAAACATCACTCACACTCTCAGCGCCTCACCACTCTCCTCACATAAAACCACTCTCAATGCCTTATTCTCAATGAGAAGTGAGAACCGCACACCAATCTTCTCCTTCTTCTTCTTATCGATCTCGCTCTCGCTCTCACATCTCTATCGTTCCAGGTTCTTCATCGCTCAAATCTCTTCTCAGTTTTCATCTCAATCTTAATCGCGCACTAAATCCTTTTTCTCGGACAAGCTTGTGGTGATTTCGATTGAAATCTCAATTGCGCTCTAGTAATCAGGTATGAGTTCCTTAATTCTCTATCAATTCTGATTTTTGTGCTCCCAATTTGTGTTCTATTGCATCCTTTTCCCATATCTCTTATCAATTTTCAGTTTTATCTGAGTTAATTTTTCTCTCACATTGGATTCCTCTTTTCTTAGTTCTGATTCCTATCGCATGCACTTATTGCAGGTTAAACTCATAATTCATTGATTTAGAATCAAAATTTCGAGGGTTTTCTTTGCTCAATGATTCAGTAATACATTATCCATTTCAGATTTTGGTAATTTGATTTTTTTTGGCGATATCATTTTTTCCTTCGATTTTTCAAACTTCTTTGAAATTTATCACAGTTGTGGTATCCACCATCAGTGTTGAGCACATCGAGCTCATAAAGGCCCGAAACATCTTGTAACGTGCATCACTGTAATTATGCCAAACATTGCCATGTTCTAATTATGTTAATGAATCAATAAGCATTAAAGTTTCCACTCATTTTATGTATTAATCCAACTCAAACTTTTGTTTCTCTATTTGTTCAGTACCTTTCAAATATGAAAACCAATGCTGTTCAATTTAGTTCAAAAGGAAATGGCCGAGAAAATGTGGTAACAGTTCTTCACTTAGTATTGCCATCTATTTATGCATTTATTGTTTCTCTATTTTTTGTTTCTTTTATTCACATATTGTATTTTGATTTCGCCTAATTGATTCTACTTTCTATCAAATTTTTCCTAGCTCAAATTCACCTAGTGCTCCTCCAGTTTGCCTGTTAACTTCCTATGTTCCTTAGTTTGAAAAGTAGTAGTTATTATTCTAATTTAGTGTTAAATTACTTGTGAAGTCTTTTAGTTTTTAAGATTTTCGTTGAGTTTCTCTCAGATGAATTATTTAATTATAGCACATGTACTTGCATATAAAATATAGTTTTATTCAAAATAATCAATCTTTATCATTTTCTATATATAATATTAGCTTTTAAGATAGAATAGGAACATGTATGAACATACAAAAATATTTATTCTGTTAATAATATTTCTTACTGGATTCTTTTAAGATAGAATCTTTATCATCTATATATTAAGAATTTGCTTGTTTAGCTGCATGATTGATTCTTTGGAACATCTTAACACGGATCCTCACAAATTGTCATCACGGATTTTTGAGGAAAAGTACATGCTCTTATGGTAATCAGGGCTTATGTTACAAACAGGAGTTTGATTAGTGAAAAATTAATAAGAATGTGGCTAAGTGGGACTTAGAATATAAGGATTTAAGTGAACTAAGTGAACTAGAATTCACAAACTCTTACAAATGATACCATTCAACTATATATTTATAGTTCTAACTAGTATTATAACATTTCACTTAGGATTCATTTTATTGTGTGTTTAATTATATTCAAACTTAGAGTGAGTAACGGATGCAGCTATTTTAATATTAGACATTGTTGTAAGGAAATAAATTAACTTTGGATATTAACTTTAATATTTCATAGAATCAAAGTGTTAAGTGACGAGGAAAATGACAAATAAGTGCAGCTCTTCTTTTTTCTCTGATGTAATATAAGTGTTGCTCCTCTACTACATTATTTGAATTCTGCTTGTTTTGTGAAGATCTGAATCTGATTGTGATTGTGATGAAACTCTAGGATGATGATAGTAACCTAGAATATGAGGTTGAAGCATTTTCCCCAATAAGTTCGGAAGTAGCATAAGAGACTGTGGCATGTGTGAAGGTGAAGGTCACTGGCCTTATACCTTCTCCAATTATACATTATAGCTAGATTTCTTGCCTTAGATGGTTACACAGTGCTTGTTTGATTGCATGTTCTCATGATTAAATTGTATTTTATTGAATCTAATGCCTACCTTAATTTCCATGTTTTACTTCTAAAAGAAGTCTATAATATATTTTACAATGTTTTGCAAATATGTTTCATACTGGACAAATATAAGACTAGCAATTGTGCTATTCTTTAACATTTCACTGGCATGTTTATGTGAATTATTCATTCCTTAGGTAATGATTGTTTCACTAAGTGAATCAACACTTAGTAGTTCAATAATTGAGGCTCCACTGACTATACATGCTCCAGTTTGCAATTCATCTAAAACTTCTAACAAGAGCTCACAATCCTCTAGTTTGATGCAAAGAACAGAGATTATTTTTTTGGTTACTATTAAGAGACAGACACTGCCAGCTGTATCATTGACCGATAATATTAAAAGCAAGAGATTAGATGGTAGCAACATGGCTTCTAAAAAGAGGAAAATAGCATGGTCAGAGGAAGAGGACAATCTGCTACGAGATGTTGTTCAAAGATTTGGTGAAGGGCATTGGACTACCATTGCAAAAGGAGGCAATGTTCCTGTTAAAAGGACTGCTAAACAGATAGATCAAGTAACTATTTCAACTTTAGCTTGCAAATTATGTGATCTTTATATTAACTGTTGTTATTTAATTTCTCAGTATGAAAGTGAATGTTTAATTCAGTGTAAAGCAACATGTATGTGAAAAAGAAATATGTTATTAGAGGTGGCAATGGTTGCAAGGTTGGAGACAATAACGACAGCCTGTATATCTTAGTACTACCACTGTTACTACACTTTGATCTATGAATATGTTATTGTTGCAAAATGCAAATGGGGGTTTGATTTGAAGTTGAAAAGAAAGTTGGTATCTTTGGTGCAGGATCCTGATGTGGGAAGATGGGTTTTGCCAAGGAAGGAGTGCAAGTCTGGTAGAAGACATGGATGGAGGAAGAGAGGATCCAGTGAGAAAGGCCTTTAGCAAGATGTCCATTCAGTTATATAATTATGGATAAGGGTGGGTATTGGGTAGGTCTTTATTTTGTGAAAATCTCCATGCTGTGTTTGTCTCTAATTGGGTGTCAACGAATTAATCTTAATCTTAATCTTAATTTTAATGTTTGGATGGGAACAGGTTGATGGAAAAAGTTGCATCTCATAAGTGCCACAAGTGGGTTTTCAAAGAGCCCACAGAATGTGAGCCTAATATCTCCAACGACTAGCAGAGCTCCTTTGATGCTCTCTCTCTCTCTCTCTCTCTCTCTCTCTCTCTCTCTCTTTCTCTCTCTCTCTCTCTCTCTCTCTCTATCTCTCTCTCTCTCTCTCTCTTACTTATTATTCTTCCCATGCTTTTAGCTTCAAACAAAACAAACATAATCCACCATTTAAATCTTGTTTCTGTTGCTTATGTGTACCTATATGATTGATTGATTCATCCCAATCTTTCTTTTTTTTTGGCCTTATTTATTGCAGCTTCCTCATGAATGGACTGACTAATTTGATTCTGGCATTCAGGTCACTCCACAATCATTCTTAGGCCTCCCCTTATTATTGTTTCTTAAACATTTATTTTTAATTTACCAATAAATTTAGTTCTTTTTCCTCTGATTCTTTTTGGACAAACTATTACTGTAATTCAAGCTGGACATAGCCTTATAAATTGTGGGAATAGATAATTTGAAATGATTTGTTTACTAAAAACATTCGATAAGATAATTAGTTCAAAGAGGTTATCTGTTCATTTATTTTTGCAGCTGTTATGCCAATGTTGTACTACAGTGTTGCCATACTTTTGCAATAGATAAATTCCTGTCATTTTAAGATCTATTAATTCAAATAATATGGAGAGTAAACATGCACCTCATACTTTGCAGATAAAATACATGAAATGTGGAGAAAAATATGAGCGTCAGAAAAGGATGATGGATCTTACTGTTGAGATAGAAGGGGACATAACAACCCTGCAGGAAGCTTATTTTGAGTTTATAGGCTTGTAGTATTTTTTGTTGTTTAGATTTGTAATATGATTTATTACTTTTCAAGAAATATTTGTGTATCAACATTTTGAGTTTAATGAAATTCTCATTTTGTAGTAATTAATTTCAATATATATTTATATTATACATAACAATAATAATTGTTAGCAAAAATAATTGAGATTCTAAAGAAAAAGGTAGTTCATTGCTTCTAAAAAAATGAATATAATATAACTAAAAAAAGTCTTAAGATTTTAGCGACAATAGTAATGGTCGGCAAAAGTGAATAATATTACAATTTTAGAATTATTTTTAGTGGCTATAGAAATTGTTGGTAAAATGGGTTTTGGCGGCAATAGTAATGGCCACTAAAAATGAATAATATTGCAACTTTAGAATTACTTTTGGTGGCCATATAAATTGCCAAGAAAATGGCCGCTAAAAATTACATATTTTTTTGCGGCTATTAAAAAAGTCTTTACCGGCAAATGTTATAATTGCCACTAAAACCTTTTAGTAACGAAGCATAAGATGGCTAATGTCTAATTGCCAGTAAATGTATTAGCAGCTATTTTTATTGCCGCTAAAAATAAAATAAATGGTCGTTAAAAATGATTTTTCTTGTAGTGATTGTTAGGTGCGTTCCCTCTTTATATCATTCTTGTATATATTAATTTTAGATGTTAGTTGCTTGGATAAATTTTTGTTTTAGGTTGAATATTTGAATAGGTAATAATCTTGTTTTGAATTAACTTTTTCTTTTGCATTGTATGTTTAAGTCTTGGAAAGTCTTGTTTATGTTTAACTCTTGGTAAGATCTTCTAATTTTCCTTATTTTTCTATGTTGAATATTTACTTGAGGAAGTGAATTTTCTTTGTTTTGGGTCTTAGAGTTTAGGAATTAGTTGTATCTTGTATGTGGTGAACTCTTGAAGGGTGTAAAAAAAATGTGTCCTGATGGTCCCGCGTACGCAACCTTGCTTTTTTGGACCATTTCGCGTACGCAGTCACCTTCCGCGTACGCAACCCCCTCAAACATAGAGCACCATCTCCGTACAAGCTATTCGCGTACGTGAACTTCCTTCTGCATGCATATAGGTTGTGTACGCGAGCTCCAAAAAAAATCATGTCATGCATACGCATTCATGGTTCCGTGTACGCATGACTCCCCTGTTTCACATATTTTTCTTTTCTTATCTTTTCTCCATTTCTTTTCTTCTTTTCTCTTTTCCTCTCTTCTTTCCCTTATTCAACCATCATCTATCACCACCATTAACCATCTACCTCCATCTTTATTCATTAGTTAGTTAGTTTGAATTTTCTATTTTAGTAGATTAATTGGTTAGGATAGGTTATCTTTTGGTGATAAGTGTTAGATTATTGATTTGATTTGTTGATTGTGCTGAGATATTACTGCTAATTACCGACATGATGCTATTTTAGTATCGTTGTTGTGAATATTCATTGTTGGATTCCTTTATTCAGGTTATACATTATTGCTTGGTATTAAATTTTTCATACTTAATTTTGTGCATACCAAATACTCATGAGAATTGCCTTCAAAGCATTCTAAATCTTTTGAATTGCATGTTTGGCCACCATGTGATTTGATTTTATTATCATTAGGCAATTTGCTTATATTTGATGCATTTATTGTTAGGTGATGCTTGATTATGTTGACTTTTATTTACATCACCAAGTTTGTCCATCAATATTGTGGCATTGTTAAATTGGATTGTAAGCTCACTTAAGGACATCTTTTTGAAATTCTCAAGCTATATGGATCATGCTTGCTATGTGATTGATTTTAACTTCTATCCCTCTTTTACTATGTTGCATAGCACCTATGTGCCCCACTTTATGTCAATTAGGTATTACGAAGGAACTTCAAAGTATGTCATTGATTATTGTGTAAGTTTCATATTTCATTTGATCTATTAAATTCTCTTGCTCATCAACCAATGTCCATTCATTATCCATTTCACAATTGCTTGATTATTGCTTGAATACTTTCATGCTTATTTATTACTTGTTTATTTGTCTTAGCCTACAAGTTTTCTTTAAGGTATCTCAAGCATACTAGAATGAGTGAAGTGCATACTTCTTTTGTATAATTGTGACATAGCTTTTAACGCTAGTGTGTGAGTTTTTAATTATGCACAATCTTAGAATTCACACACTTATTTTCATCAATGTCACATACTGATTCACTCACTTTTATTTTAGTGATTATTACCTTATTCCAACAATATGCTTCCTTGTTTTCAAATTTACTCATCTTACTTTAATCAGTTTTATATTCCTCATGATGAGTCATCATTAGTAACAAGAGAAGCAGAAGAAAGAACATGCAGCAGCCAGATACCCACCAGCTGAAGGTGGCAATCTGTAAGGTCTCCATACCCTTTGCTCATCTTTGAATGCACGGAAGACCGTACAAATTTTTAAGTGTGGGGAGGCTGGTCGTCCGACTGATAAACCAATCTTGGGTGAAAAATTCTAATCCCAACACTTTCACATTTCAATTTTTCTGTTATTACCATGTCTTTTAGAATCTTTAGTTGCATTTCTTGGTTTTCATATATATAATAAGTTTATTTAAAATAGTAATGAAATCTTCCAAGAAAAAATATTCTTAATAGGGCATTGATATTCCAATTGATTTGAGTTAAAATATTTTTCATTGAAACTTGCTAGAATTATATATTGTGGAACATGGTTTTTGAGCTAAGAACACACAACCTTGTGAGTTTTGAGCCTAATTGTGTGGTTATATTATACAACCACTATTTTCATTCTTGTGTGTATTATTCTCTTTCTATGATTGTAATCTTTGATTTGTTAGATTCTTTATGTCCATTATTTTGTGTATGAATGCATTTATATGATTGAGGCTTTCATTTCAAATAGCTCACTTACCCAAATGGCCTTACCCTTTTATCCACCTTTATTAACCAATTTTGAGACTATTTTAATCCTCTTTTGTTCTTTATCTTAACACATCACTACCCCTAAGTAAAAAACAATAAATATTCTTAATTTAGATCTTTGATTAGTTTAGGCTAGTGATGGTGTGTATTATTCAAGTGTGGAAAAGTTTGGTGACATTGGTAGAGATAAAAGGGTATTTTTATATTTTTGTTAAAGATCTTGGAAATTAGGTACATATTCGTGCATTAAATATTTAAACTATATGCGTTGATACTTTTGCATATATTTATTTTGAAAAGAAAAAAAAAAGAAAAAAATAATAAAAAGAAGAAAAAAAAGAAAAAGAGAAAGAGAAAAAGAAAGCAATAAGAAGGGAACAAAATGCCCCAAAGAAAAGTAATAAGAATAATGCATATGGGATGTGAATTAAAAAGAATGCATGAGTGTGTGAAAAAGTGAAGAATGGGTAGTTAGGTTTGCATTTGAATTGTATAGGTTGTTATATGTGTTAAGTGAGAGTTTAAGTTAATCAAAGATTCAAATTTCAAGCTCACTTGATCATATGCATCCTTACCTCTACCCTAGTCCCATTACAACCTTGAAAAAGCCTTCATAATAATTGTATGCATGCATTGAATAATTTGATTGTTAGATGAAAGACAAATCTTAGAAAGAATGATTAAAGGAGAATTGAGTGAATCAACCCTATACACTTGAGCGATTAGAGCGTATACACATTAGATGAGGGGTTCGATTGCTCAATTCTTTGTTTCCACCGGTTATTATTCCTGATCTTGCAAGTTGTAAATTCTTTTTAATAACTTTAATCAATTGTTGGTTTTAACTTGGTTGTGCCTGCTTTAGCCCTTATGTTTATATATGTATTCTTGAAAATCGATTTATTTTGACCAAGTAGTTGCATGCATATAGATAGTTTATTTTGAATAAGTGTTGCATCCCTTAGTCTTATCCTTCTTGAGTTTAGCACGAGGACATGCTATTGTTTAAGTGTGGGAATGTGATAAATTCATATTTCATAGTATTTATTTACTTTAATTAGGTGGATTTTATTGACTTCTCTTGCATTTATTCATTGAAATAGCATAGTTTTGTGAATTTCTCCTAATTGTGCTTAGTGATGAAAACCATACTTTTTATGCTTAAAAGTGCTAATTTTAATTTCACTTCTATTCCATTCAATACCTTGATGTGTTTGTTTAAGTGATTAAAGTTTTAGAAGGCAAGGATGACTTGGAAGGATGAAGAAAAAGCATGCAAAAGTGGAGAAGTTCATGAAGAAGTGAAGGATTTGTAGAGTTGTCAATCATGAAGAAGTGAAGGATTTGTAGAGCTCCAAATGAGGTGGTTTTAGTGACATTAGAAAGCTAACATCTAGGGTTTCAAAATGATATACAAATGTCTATGGTGGACGTCTGTTAAGACATCCGCGTATGCAGCCAAATTGCCACATATGCAGAACACAAAAAAATGTGACGCACTTAAGGCAACACGTGACCAGCAATTTCTGGAGTATTTTGGGCCCAATCCAACCCATTTCTGATGCTATTGAACCGGGGATTGAAGGGAGAATGAAAAAAGTAGTCATAATTTAGTTTTAGCCATGCTTTAGGTTAAATTTCTAGAGAGAGAAACTCTATCTTCTCTCTAAAATTTAGGATTTTGTGCTTAATTTCCTCTTAGATTTAGGATTAAATACTTGTTTTGATTTAGTTTTCTATACTTTTTCATGTTCTATTGCTTTAATTTTCTTAGTTCTTCTTGTTAATTTCTCATTTTGGTCACTTTTATGTTTATGACCTCTTGTTGATTTTGATTTCTATTTAATGCAACTTCATTCTTTTATGTTTATGATTGCTTAATTTAGTTGTTATTATTATTTTCTTACATTTGGTAGTTGTAGATTTTACTAATTCATGCAATTTACCATGCTTTATGTTTACGCACATTAGGTGTTTGATGAAATGCTTGAATTGGTTTTAAAGTAGATTTTTGCACTCTTGGCTTGAGGGTTGAGTAATTAGAGACTCTTGAATTGTCAAAATCTAATGTTGATTGGTAATTGAAGGTTGCTAATTGGCTTGAATTCCACTAAATCTAATATTTCATTAGGATTTTATTAGGACTTATGGACTATAGTCAATTGTGCTCATTTGACTTTCCTTCATTGTTAGAGGATGACTAAGTGAGAGCAATATACACTTACTATCGCAATTGAGAATAACAATGAGGATAGGAATTCTAATTCTCACCCCTAGCCAAGGCTTTTTATATTGATTGATTATCATTCCTTTTTGTTAGATTTGATTTCTTAGCTCTTTTAGCATTTATAGTTCCTTAGTTGTAGCTTTACTTTCTTGTCGTTTATATTTCTTGTCCATTGTCATCACAACCCCTATTTTCTCATAACCAATAATATACACACTTTCCTACTATTCCTTTGAGAGACAACCCGAGGTTTAAATACTCTTGATTTTTATTAGTTTGACTTTAAGAGACAAACAAATTAAACTTTGATTGAGAGTTATCTGTTGGTTTGGATCTATATTTCAATAGAATTATTTTGTGAAAATTTTGAACCGATGATTTTTCTCTATCAGCTACCGTACGTAGCGAGATTAGAAGACATGGGTAGATATAGTTGGGATCCGCCACTCTATCGTGGTTATACCGGTGCTTGTGCTATGTGGCCGACAGGCACGTGGTTAAGTTGACCGGTCCATTGTAGCTCCCGGAGTCATGGATCTTCTGGCAGTTTTCGAATTTATGCCCGATGGGTTTGACGTCTTTCATTGGCTGTTAGCAACGAGGTAATTAATGGTTATTGTTGTTATGTTTAATAATTTATATTAAAGATTATTGTCGTTGTTTATAACATGTATCGAGTGTCAGGTGGTCCGGTTATTAGCCAACATTAAGCGAGAAAGGGCCAAGAGTTGCGCAGTAGAGGCTCAAGATAGATTTACTTCGGGAAAGGGATGTGAGTGTTTTAGCTTTCAAGCATTTAATGTTAAGTGTTTTAATCTACTTACTGTATGTAAATTGACCTGCAATACTCGTTTCTCTTTACCAGTTCGCGTGGATGTCATATAGCACACCGGATATTGTTCAGGTCATTCATCTTGAGATCCTAGAGCCCCAACATACGATACTATGGAGGGCTGTGATGGCATTGATATACTTTGCTATGATAGAGTGGCAACAGTTGGATAGGGTGCTACCACAGCTTAGTGGAGTACAGCATCGCCTACTGCCCGTACTCGATATTGATTTTTTGATGTCAAAGGATGGTAGAGCAGAGACCGATAATTTCCAAACACGTTACAGAGATGACACATATATTGGACCAGACGGGCCGACCATGTGTTACAATTTGATGTGGTGGCAGACCCAGGACCGTCACAAGCTTACTTGGAGTGGTGACATGAGCATGGGAAGAGATTCTTATCGCCTGAGCTTTTCCTCAGGGACCCTAGAGCAGATGTTATCCCAGCCGAGGTGACACAGAGAGGTCCAGGACGGGTCCTTGATATGGATCAGGTGTCAGATATTCCTAATAGACGTCGAGTGGAGTGGAGACATGGTGTTGGGACATGAGCCAGCGATCGTGAGTGGAGATGGCTTGATGATGCGATTGATGCCATGGAAGGGAGGGGTCAAGGTCATCAACAAGGTAAGGGGCGTAGTCGAGAGGGAGGGAGGTGGGATGACGAGGTAGAGGTCGACGTATTAGGAGAGGTAGGGATGACATTGGAGGTGGTGGAGTTGATAGCAATGGAGATGGAGGTGGAGGTGGAAGTGGAGATGATAGTGGTAGCGGTGGAGGTGGTGTTAGAGGTGGATCTGGTGTCGATGGAGGTGCTGATGGATGTGGAGATGGTGGAGGTAGAGGTGGAGGTGGTAGAGGTAGCAGGGGTGAGGGTGGCTTTCAGTATGGTGCTTTAGGATTAGGGGATGGTGGAGGGTTTAGAGGTGACAGGGGTTTTGGTGATTATTTTGTTAGTGTCCTTAGCAGTGATATGGCCCCGCATGAGAGTCAGATATTCATGAGCCAGGGTGAGCTCCTTTTGGATTTGCTAGGCAACGATGGCCTTGATAGTGACGTTGGAGGATCATGCTTCCTAGAGGAGATTAGCATCATTATCTAAGAGGATGAGGTAGCCTAATGTGGACTGCAGGTCGCCGGACACCAGATGCCCCTTGATATGGACCTGAACGAGCCTCTGTCAGGACCTTTGGACGTGACATTTGCATTGGGTAGCACTCATTCCTCAGCAGTTGCAGCAGCACTCCCCAAGCGTGCAGGCCCATCTAGGCCACCCGGGCCAACTGGAGACTAGGATGAGGTATCTCTCGCTCAGAGAGGACAGAAGATCAGGCACCACATCGCTACTTCACAGGGCCACATCTATTCTAACTATTCGGATGATTGTTATGTTATATGTTATTATATTATCATGCTATGTCATTATCATTGTGTTGTTGTATTCAGTATTATGTTATCATGCTATGTTATCATGTTATTAGGTTATCATCCTATGTCATTATATAGTACTTGAATGAGTTTTGAAACTATATATTAAAGATGTTCTTAATTGATGTCTGTTGAAATTTTACAGAAAAAAGTGAAGGTAACACTATGATGAAAAAGAAGACGCAATAATATTAATAACGACAGTCCATTGGATAAGACAATAATAAAGATAACTACAAACACAGAGAAGATAACCCAAAATGGCACAAACATTGATAAACAACAATAAAGCGTAATATAGTGGACATAAGAAAAGGCAACACAATGAAAAAAATACTAAACTCCGCTAGCTGCTCCAAACCCCTCGGCGACTTCTCCCTGTGGACAATTCTGCCGAGTATGACTAGGCTGTCTGCATAGTCCATACTGCTTTGGTCTATTTGGATCGACCTCATCCATATTAGTACAAATTCTAGTACTCCTCAGACGACCTTCAGATGCACGTCTCTTACAGGGATCAGAAATGATTGTTGGATCATCATATGGTGGTCAAAAGCCTTTTGGAATTGGAGGATTGAATCCCATCATATATATATTAAAAACCGTGCTGAGTTGATATACCTCGTGGACATAAATTACCCAACTCAAGCGGGAATATGCACCGCAGGAGACTGCATGGCGACATGGGTAGTGAAATGCCTGAAAGTACCCGCAATCGCAATTCCAATCTCTCAACAAGACTTTGTAAGTACCAAGTGAGAAGTTACTCGTTGGAGTAGTATCGGAGCCTCAAAAATAAATCCTACCCCTCTAAAAACTAAAAAAAAATAATAAACGATGAGGGAAAAATAAATTCTAACAACTCAACTCATGAATATAATCTTCTATGCTCTTGTAGCTCCGCACTAAACCTTCGCACCTGTAGCTGAAAGGGGGTGGAAATAAAGGGTAAGAACTGGGAAATTCTTAATAGGATCGAAGTTAGAAGTTTAGTTCATTTTATATATATACTTGGTCAATAATAACAGTCAATAAGGGACAATCCAATTTGAACAGCCATTTAGCACCCCCACAATCACAGAAAACACATTCACAGACAAAGATGTGCAAACAAGCATGAAGCATGTCTATTCCTATCGCAGGCCATGAGCTCATGTGTCAGTTGCCTACCTGCTCCCGACATTACCCAGGCACAAGTCCCAGATATGACTTTTCAGATGCATACAGTGTGCATGTAAGTCTTTCGGCCAGGCCGCACACAGTGTGACTTTTAAGTGTATTTCAATATACTTACATCTGGAAAACAGTTCTCAGTGTGTGGGCGTCTCCACTATACATTTGGCATTAAGCCCAAACAAGGTCGCATCTGCTCTCCTATGGCAGACAGTCTTTTAAAGTTTTTCTTTATCTTTGCCCTCTGCTCTCCTTTGGCAGAGATCCCTTTAGTTAATATATTCTTTTATTCTCGCTCTCTGCTCTCTTGTGGCAGAGGATTTTTAGATTCTTTTAATATTTGCTCTCTACTCTCCTGTGGTAGATGTTCTTTAATATTTTTCTTTCCCTTTCTTTTCTTTCCTACCATTCCATAATATAATTTATTTTCGCATTATTCCTTCGCCTTTCCCTAAGTGTCTTATGGAAAAGAATTATAAAATACTTTAATTAAGTTTGCAATCTCTAAAACTTTTAAAATCACTCTGTTTGCTCTTCTCTAACTTATAATAATAATAATATCTCTACCATTTAATATTTGTAATAAAATATTAACAATAATATAAATAGAATAATTTTAATGATAAATAAATAATATTTATATCTTTTCTTAAAAACTTAATTTCGTAAAACTTTTAGTCCTAAACTCTTATTACCTATGTTTTAAACTTCAAGCTTTTAAAAAATTCACCTTTAACCCAATATTTTTATAAAATTATATTTGAAACTCCACTTATCTCAATATTTATAAAAGTAACCCTGATCTTTTACAAAATATCCATTTTACTCCTGTACTTTATTTATTATTCAAAATACCCGAAAACTTATATAATTACAAATTTCATCTTGATTTTTATATAAATACAATTTTATCCTTCAAAAATAAAGTTTAAATACTAATCTTCCTCTTACACCAAAACCAAAACCCTTAGCCCTTTTCTTTCAAAATATTATTTATATTTTAATCCATTTTTAAGTTTTTTCGGTTACCGATTCTTCGTAACTTTTAATCTTTTCTCTTAGCCATCAAACCTCACCAAATTTATCTCAAAATATCATACTACAATAGCCCCAAATTCACCAAAATACCCCAGGTGACTGTTCATACATAGCCAACCCAAAATCTCAAGCAAACAACAATAATTCAACATAAACTTAATCAAACTCAAATAGTAATCAATTAAATCAATATTCACTCATCTAATTCATATTTAATTGTTATAAAATTACCAAACCCTACCTTTATATAAAATCAAAATACTCGAGGCTCCATAGAAGCTTTCTGACTGAGCTGTTGAAGAAGAGAACGTCATAAATCGTCTGTATCTTCTAGAACTCCAATTGGCTGAACTCAAGAAGAAGAGGAGCTACGTTACCGTCAACTTCTATCGGACAAAAGTAACGTCAATGTATAGAAGAGAAAGATACAAACACTTTTATCGAATTAAATTTTTTATTAGAATTACGAATCGCAAAAAATCGAAGTCGAAAGCTCGGGGTTTTCACGGTTTTTCTCTTCTCTCTTGGTCACTCCTTTCTCTTATTGTTCGGTAGTTAAGGGAGAAATAAATGAAGCATAGGTGATGATTAATGGAAGTAAAGAAACATGTGTCATTGGTGTTTTATATATATAAAAGAAACGTGGCATTGGTTTTAAATATATGTGTATACATGCATAAGTTCCATTTTTTTTTCTTTTGCTCTTTTAGAGGATTCGGCGATGATGATGATGATGATGATACAAGACCATCTCTCTTCTAATGATTTTTTTGTTGACAATATTTACATCTTCCATCTCAAAGTTTAAACCCAAATTTAGACTTTTCTTGGATCCAGTATCTTTTCCAATTACCTCTACTAACTAAAGCAGTCGTTGGATCATTATGATCACTCCTATTATGCTCCATCTTTTTATGACTTAGAAGTGATGATTTAATCTCATCAATATTTAGATATTCATGTTCATAGATGAGCATTTCACGAAAATACTTGTATGAGTGAGGTAGTGAATAAAGCAACATCATAGCTTGTTGTTCTCCAGAAAAGTCTCACTCATGTTTCTTAACTCTGTCACCAAAGATGTAAACTCAGCAATATGTGATTTCACTGAAGTTTTTTCTGTCATACAAAACATATAAAGACGTCGTAAAATACCGAGATGATTGGCTATTGTCTTGGTCATATATAATGTCTCTAACTTAGTCCATAGAGTAGCAGCTATTTTCCTAAAAGGATTTTATGCAATACATCATCTGTAATGCATAAATGAATGGTGGAGAGAGTTTTCTGATCAATGCTTTCTCATTCTACATCATCTTTTATAGTGCTAGGTTTCTTTCTTTTCCATCAAGTGGTGCTCTAACACTTTGTGTAAGCATTTTCATCATAAACTTTTCACATTCCAAAATTGATACGACTATTGAATTGTTAAATCTCAAACTTCATGGATGACATCTTTGAATAAATTGGCCCAGAACTCAACTTAAAGTTTTGATACCATTATTAGAAAATGGAGCCTGCAAGGTGAAGCACGAGATTTATATAATTGATACAAAAGAATACCAAATATTTTACTAAAAAAATATAATATAACAAATTATAAAATCGGGTAACCACTCTACCTTAATCAAATCTCTAAAGAAATACAAAGTAGTAATTTGTGACATTCCACCCAAAATTAAGTTTCAATTACACTCGAAAGACCAAACCAAATAGTGTAAACAGTCAACCCAAATACAAATAGAAAATACCAAACAAACGAAACTAAGTTTTTCTCAAACTAAAAGAGTGACTAATAACTTAGTACACAAAATAAATGTAAAAACACAACACTCAAAGATAAACTTTACAATTTTCTCTCTAGAGTCACTAACTACAACTCATAACTCTTGACAAAATAGTATATATAAAATTAAGGCCAAACTACCTATTTATACTAATTTTATGGAGGTAAAAAGACACCACTAGTAATGCAACTCTTGGTTCTTGATTCTTCTATAATTATCCTTTCTTTACAACTTGATGTATTGTTAGTTGTAAACTTGTATAGTTGTAAACCAAGTTGAAATATTTGACCATGAATCATCATCTTTGACCGTACTACAAGCTTCTCAAAATGTTTATCTTTCGATTCAAATTGATTTTGAATTCATCACAATGAAATTGTGATTTTTCTTAAAACTTCATATTTCTTCTTATCCAACTCAAATTGTTTAATCATCAAAATTAATTTTGGTTTCTCACATATTTCACCAAGTCATATTATCATATATATGTTGCGGGTCGGTGACAATCATTTAAGTAATGCACCAAAAGTTTAGGCCTCGTTGACATCTATATTCGAACCAGCACTAGTCAACTCTCTCATTTTTACTCTAAAAGTGTTGACCTCAAGTATTTTTTAAAATCTACATTTAGTTTTTTGAGTAAATGTTCATATTGATTTCTGATATTATACTGGCACCTCAACTTGTTCTTAAAGTTTTGATTTATTTAAATTATTTGTCTAACTTAGCATTCGTGACTTATATTAATTTTTGACATTATTTTTATCATAGAACCATTAACAACGTGCTAAGATAGACTGACAATTATTTCACTAAATTTTTAAATAGCTACTGAAATGGCAATTAAAATATTTTTTACCTCAATTTGTTCTTTGCAAAATATTTAAAACCCTAATCCTATTTTACTTAAAGGTTTTAAGAAGTAAATTGAGATAAAAAAAATTTCAATTGTCATGTGAAATAGTCGTTGGGAGCAGGCTCGCAGTCGTCAATCTATCTTAATAGGTCGTTAATGATTTTGTGACGAAAAAAGGATCAAGAACTAGTGTAAGTCATTAATATCAAGTTGGGGAGACCAAATTGAGTGAATTAAAACTTTGAGCACCAAATCAAGATTTTAGTATAATTTCAGGACCAATTTAAGTATTAACACTAATTTTTCACTCATACTAAAATCACTCCAAAACACGCTCAACTGTCGTAGATAAATTTACTGTGTGAATCAATTCTTGAGCCCAACATTTAGTTCTGTAACATAGCCAATTTGTCTTTGGTTATCACCAAACTTAGGGTTTGGGTAAATAATTTAATTAAGTTCTTTTAAAAAAAAAACTTAAAATATAAGGACTTGTATTAAAAGCGGTTTATAAATAAATTATTTTATATTTATATTTTTATCATAAAAATACTTGTTTTAAAATGGTTTTAATAAATAAGAGTGATAAAATAATTTGAGAAAGAAAAAAATCAAATTTTTTGACTTCTTCAAAATCACTTAAACAAACTTTCAAAAAGTTAAAAATATATTAAAAAAATTGTACCAAATGAGCTTTTAGTCAGATCACTTTTCTCTTTATTGTTATATTAACCTAGTTACGTAAACAAGGCTGCACATACACGGGAAAATAACATAATTCACGAGCTCACATTGTTGTTATTGATTGTCTCTGATAACTTTATTAGCTGTGGCAACTGGCAAATATATGTAGACATGAACCAATAAACAATAGGACATATCAGCTACAAAGCCAAAGTAAGAGTTAGTAGCTAAGGCTGCATTTATTTTAGAAAACAAGACACGACAAGACACTGATAATAAAACAGGATAAAACACTGAGAATAAAATAGGACAAGACACTGATGGACAGAAACATAAAATATTGTGTTCTTGTATACTGTTTGGTGATAAATTAAAATAAATTATGAAAATTTAATTTATTCTCATTTTTTTTCATTCAAAAAATTTGAGATAAAAAATATAATTATAAAAAATTAATAAAATTAACAAGAATAATGAAAAAAAATAAAAAATAAATTATGTCCCTTGTTAGTGTCTCCGTGTTCTTCCTGTCAAGATGGACACAAAATACACTGAATACACTAATTCAGTGTCTCTGGACACATTGTCTCTGTCTATGTCTCCTCTGCCAAACATGATTTTGCCTCTCTGTATCCCTGTCTCAGTGTCCTAAGTGCCTAAATATCCAAAAGTAAGAGTTAGCATATCAGTTTGCATGTGCAATATCTACCTACATGTTAACATTCTGATATTTTTAAAACTTACAGAAATTATCCAAAAAATGTGCATTTCGATAACACAAATACTAAGAATTAGTGTGTCAAAAAGCATACATTCTAGTGGTTACTTCACTAGGAGCCTTAATAAATGAAGAGAGGCAAAGAGAGATACTCAAAATGGATACCATAGAAAACTTAGAATTAAGAACATAAAATAAGCTTTATGATTTTCATTACTTTTTCTTTTTATTCTTCATAGAATTTTAAAAAGATCAAAAACTAAAAATAAACGAAGGAAAACTCAAACGAAACAAGCCTTAAAAGAGAAGTCCAATTTCTTGTATATAGTTTTCATCCCAATTGTTAAGGCAGAATTTCACAAATCAAGTCTTGCAATTTTTCCAATACCAGGTCCTAAGGTTGAAGCAAAACTTTGAAAAAAATCAATAGAACTCGTATTAACAATGATTAATTCTATCAATTCATCCCTGATTAACCAAAGTTTCGCAATTTCTAATCATAAATGGTGAGCTAATTACATCCACTGGAATCATCACTACAACAATGTGGGCACCAATGTAAAAGAATAACGAATGTGCTCTCACTAAAACAATGAAAGCCCTCTCAATATGAGGGGAAAGGAAACAACACAAGAAAAAAGAAATGATACTAAGGACCCTGAATTTTGTTAAATGTACAAAGAGCTATTTGGTTGCTAAGCCTTAAAACACATGCATACTCGAGGTAATGTACAAGCTATCGTGTGAAGTGAAGGAACTTGGGGTTTGTTCTTTTGATTCTTTGGAACTGGCTAGTCCAATAAAGTAGCTGCAAATTCATAAATGAAGACATAGATTAGCCAATGTTCTTGGGACAGGTTCCGAAACTTGACCCGTTCAAGCAACTGAACGGGGTTCGATTCTGTACTGTGCTGTGCTGTACTGGCATCATGTGCAAAAAAGATGCCACTCCCTTGGAAAACTCAATCCAAAAATACAATTTGGTCAATGGTACTTCCAACAAAATCCTTTTAGGCTCCAAAAATGGAGTGTATGCCCTCTCACTGAATGGAAAGGGGAAAGAATGAAATAATCACAATACCAGAAACGCGGTCAGCAGCAAGGCATGCTCACACAAAATTATAGGGTTAATGGAAACGCCCATCATTCCTGATTAGATCAAGCGGCTGATGAAGATCTTGAGTTGTCAGTTTTGTTGGCATGGCACATGCAATCTGGGCACGGGAAGCTATAGATCGAGTCGTTCGGTCTCTTGATCTCAACTCCCTTGGAATCACTATTGGCTCTCATGTTCAGCAGTTGACGCTTGAAACTCTTCCATCTGGAAAGAAATTTAAGTTAACTATAATTACTAATCATGAAAGTATAACTATAATTACCGTCAATTATGACAAATTAACTTTTACTAGGAGCTCATGGCTATTATTATAGGCAATAAAAAATAAACAAAAATACCCATGTTATACATACCCTATATTGGGATTATCAAACAGCAATGCTAACTTCCGTTTATCAGGTTTAATTGTCTTAGCATGTCCACCATACAAGTATCTTCTGTGGCCCAGCAGAAAATGAGGGAAGTTACCACCCTGAGTCGTAACAAACGCCTCACTATGAAGACAAACAGTGTAATCTATGGCAGCCATCCTGGAAGAATAATTCTGGAAGAAGTAACTCAAGTCAAAATCATGGCAATAAATCAATACTGATCATGTAGTGGACAATTATGGTAGAGTACTAATCTGTACCTTAAATGGAGCAAGTTCCTCTTCTGTTGCAAGAGTTTCCTTAGTGTGCAAATTAGGGAACATTTCAAGTAATGGAGCCATTGTTTTTTCGGCATTATATATCTTTCCAGATGCCAAAAAGATAGAAGTGTTCTTTGTGAATCCCATTCCTCTCAGCATCAGGCCAACCTGAAGACATGGAAGAATATATAATAACAACAAATGCAGTTAAGGGAATAACCAACAAAAAATTATTGTTTACAGAGAATCTTACCAAACAAATTTCTACAGCCTATTGATTTGTGTTTTCATTTTCTGTTTTTGTTCTAATGTTCTCTGTTTTTAAGATTTTGTGAAAGAAAACAAGTGATAATAAGAAATGAAAACAGAATTTTCGTTATTTTTCTTCATAAATTCATCATAACTAGACAAGCATTCCTTGGATATTCTTCCTCTTATAACAGAAATGGCTCAAGGAGATTAGTACCTCTAATGGAGTGAGGGGACACTTCCCATTGATCCGGATGGCTCCAGGACGAATAACTCGTCCAGGTTTTGTAAACTTCCCTTTCCAACCTCTTTCTCTTGCTGCAATCATGTCTTCTCTCTCCTGTTCTCCACCATCAAAAACACAACACGAGAAAGCGACCATATCCTGTACATGGAAAACCATGGGACAGCAGTTGCAGCAAAGCTTAACATATTTGCCATATAAATATCTTAACATCAAGCTTATCAGATGCTCATCATTTGATGAAATCTAACCTCTTCAAAACGAAGATGTACAGAGACATATTTGCCACCATTGATAGCACTGCGTTTTCTCATTCTTTCAACCAAGGATTCACCAATAGTCAATAAAGGATTTGAAAACCGTAAAGCTTCGTAGTTCGCTAAGCATCTAAGGCGTTGGACTGCTGGAGGAGCATCAAATGACAATCTATTTGCAAATGGTGAAATCCTGATAACCCTGCATGAATTAAACAGAATTCAGTACCATACTGAATATTCCATCTCCCTTATGTCAACACTGAAGATAGTAAATATATTTGATAATAAATTTCCCATTTATTGGACCAAAAAAAAGTAACCATCTATTATGTCCCATTAGGAGCAAAGACAGACCGTATAATCATATTGGAATATGGGATGACATTCTCCAACATAATAGTTGTATAAGATGTGTTCTCTTCATGGGATTGAGTTTTATTTGTCACTAATCCAAAAGTTTGACCAGCAAGAAGGTAAATAATGCATTTAATGATAAAGACTATCAAAAAAAAAAAAAATAACATTTAATGATTAAGACTTACCAACTTTGCCCAAACATAAAGGCCTAAAAATATCTTCAACAGAAAATTGATTTTATAAGATGGGGTATCAAGCATTAGAGGATCAGGAATTCTTAATCCTCCCAAAAAGAAAACACAAACAGTACTTTGCTCAGAACACTACAGGTATACATGTGAAACCCCTCAGATACAGCTAGGCACATATTCCCAGCAAGAATAATCTTTACATTAGAGACAAACCTAGCATGTCAATAAAGCTAAATTCAAGCCACAGCACACAACATTTCTATTCTTTTCTTTCTCTTCCCATATACCACAGAAAAGTATATCAATTATTCCCAACTATTTAACCAATAACAATTAGAGATCAATAGCAACAACAAAGTCATTTATATAAACACATATACTTACTTTTCCTCGAGTAACTTTGGAAGTACCACATCTTTGTAATATTGAATAGATGACCATGCCTTGATCCTGAAATTGTGGACATTTGACATATTGCTGCCAAATCTTTCCATTAGGTACTCAGGAATCCTGTCAACTATTTGCACATCATTTTTCAAGGTACTGATAAAATATTCTTCGTCATAAATGTCCTTGAACTTGCTGAGAAATGAGAAACAATACGATCATTTTAGTCCTTTTTAAAACAAAACATCTTGATGGCTTCACTAACATCATTACAAATATCAAGAAATTGATTAGAACCAAATATTTCAAAACCATAAACATGACATAATGCTTCATCTGGTGAAACAGCTTAACAACTGCCATGTTATATTCACTACTAGAATTTCCTCTAACTCTAATATTTTTTATGATCAACAGTAAAGATACTAAGATTTCACAATGTTGTAATTGTTCTAATGCATAATTGATAAAAAGCAGCTTCAAATGACAATATATAAGGTATCTAGGCAATCCAATTTGGCAGATACGAAATGCATATATAAAAATGTATTCATGGTTATGCAAGTTCTTTAGAAAATAATGTAGCAAAGGAAGATCTTGTATATAATGCAGTTGTATAAACAATTTCTTATGCACCTTTCAGTTTATTTTCTTTGAGTTTAACACCTTGGATAGATACTATTAGACTTGCCCAAGTTTGACTTAGCTTAAGAGTGATCCTTTTTTTTTTTGGCTATGAAAAATATTTCATCTATGGCAAGTTGAACAACACACTTATGGCCATTCTTCACTATTCTAGAACCCAGATCTCTTCAGTTCATCCCTTTCACTACCAATATCTCAATCCTGTATGGCATATGGCCTAGAATACTGTGTCTAGAATTTTTGGGGAATTCAAACTAAATTATAACTCTTGAGAATAGTGGGAATCTGAATTTCACTTGAATAAAAACTCTTGATGGACATAGGTAAACACTTTTACGGGTTTTCTAGTATTTGTTATCCTCCTTGTAGTTGTATACTCCCCCCCCCCCCCTCCCCCCCGCGGGGGGTTTCTTTTCTTCTCTTTATAATTTTTTTTCTTGAAGAATCTAGAAATGAATTGTATTGAACAATTGACAATAGCAAAAGTAAAAATACACATATAAAAGAATTAAAAGACACCCAAACAGACCAACCTAGGATCTTTCCATATGCTATGATAATGGAAGTTGGGAATCACAAGGGTAGCATTGAGATAGCCGGCCACAGCAACAGCATTGCATACCTACAAAACATTAACATCATTCACAAAAGTAAACTAGTTGAGATTAATAATAAACTAAGCATACTTAGAATATATAAAAACAAGGAATGCAAGGAGACACTAACTGATGTCCGTTGCTGATTTAAGCCACCATTAGCTTCTACATATATGAATCCATTTGATTCAGGTAGGCCTGTCGATAACATAAAACGTAAATCTATTATATATAATCATAGTTAATGAAAGAAGTATACTAGCAGAAGATCAGGCACGGTTCCTAGTCCTAGATATATTGTGCCCAGAAAATATTAAGCAACAAGATCAAACATATGGTATCCAAATAAGAAGGATCAACTTCATAAATTAGCTGGAGCTCTAGAGCTTTTAACATAAAAGTTACACGTCTGAGAAAAATGGAAATGGCATCATACACTTGAATAAATAAATATAAGCATATTTTACCTTGTGAAGATCTGTTAACACATGGTTTCCACTCGCCACCTTTATATGGAATCTTCCAGATTGTTGATATCTGAATGGAAGTCACTAGGTCGTTACACAAAGTAGCCATAACAGGATAATAGCAAAAACAACAGAATAGAAAAGACAAAAGAGAAAAAGAAGAGGGGGGGACTCTAGAGTATGAAGATCTATAAAGTACTTAGAAGAAAATTAGATAACAGAACGGTTTCAACTTTTCAAAAGATGAAGATAATAATTAGATAAGAAAGATGCCTGATCTGAATCAAATGTCCTATATAGCCAATGCAAAGCCACAAAAAAATTAAAAGAAATGTATTCCTTCCTATCTATATTAATAATGACCTAAGTCAAGAACAAATGCACAGCATAACTAACTAGTTGTTTTCTTATCTCAAACTGCCTAATAAAATACATGCTCGGCCCAATAAACCTCCCAACTCCCACCATGAGAGAACTTCTAACACCATCACAATCACAACATTCATACACAGATAATTCATCAGAAACAGCTCCCTAGTAGCCAATTAGCCATTGGCGAAATCACATGCGAAATGAGAGGCTAACTAGCTGTCTAGCTCAATCTCTTATTGCTTAGTTCATCAATCAGTAACTCACCTTACATTCAAACTTGTGGTAACAAAACTTCATAAAAATGCATCAGAAAGCTTAAAGGCTTCCTACCCAGTCCCACTAGCAAATCAGCAAAACTTGTCGAGAAAACAACCAAGCAATTAACTTATTAACAACAAATACACTGCATAACTAGCCACAAATAATCAAAAGCTACAGTCAAATTCTATATCCAAAGAATATATATATATAAGCATATCGTTCAACATCCAAAATATCAAAAAACAAAGCATTATAATAATGCATCACTATCTCAGTTTCCATCTTCCTACTCTCCAAATTCTCTAATTCCATAAAACACAACACACATATTCCATCTTTCAATACCAAAAGCAAATCACAACTTAACAAACAATAAATCCCATCCAGAAATAAGAAAACTCCAGTACAGATTTGAAATCCATTGAATGCGCAAAACAAATTGAATCCGAGCAAGGGTAACAAACACTAACCGCATCTGCAGAAGAATTATCAGCATCCATCTCAGGGCGTAGCCTGGCGTAGAGCTGAGGGCTACGGTAAACGGAGCCTGGCGCAGGGCGGTGCTTGATGACCGGAACGACGTCGAATGAGGCGGAGCCCATGTAGAGAAGCATCCCTGAGATGTAGATTAACGGCGCGAAAAGGAAAACCCCTTGCCGCCGCAAAAGCAGCGAAAGAAACGACCACGCAAGGCGCTGCGCGGCGGTCCGGCCAACCCCTCCGCCGGCGCCAGGGTGTCCCGGAGAAAACCTTCCTGTTTTGGACCTACCGTGTCGGAGCCTTGGTGATCGCAGTGGTGACGGCGGCGGCGACGGCGATGAGTGGCCACTGCTCGGTAGCCTGTTATACGCGTGCATTTAATTTTTGGGAATTCAAAAACCTCTCTTTCTCTCTACATCACAAAACTCGCACCTCTCTCTCTCTATTTTTCTCCTAGTTTCTTTTTTTTTTTTTTTCCTTTTTCTTTCTTCTCTCTCTACCCTTCGAGATAATTAAAATCCAGAGGGTGGAGAGACAGAGGAAGGGCAAGGGGTAGCAATGAAACGGCGGCGTTTTGGGTGGTCAGAGAAAGAAAGAAAGAAAGACGAAACGGCACGTGGGTTTGGCTGGCAAGCTTGCTAGCTAGGCTGGGAATACAACAACAATGCCTTCGCAATTATGCAGTTTTTGTTTGATGAGAATTGAGAAAACAAAAGTATATTTGTTTTTTGATGTTTGATTGAGAGCGATAGGGCTAGCATGCACCTTCTTGCTTTTTTTTTATTTATCTTTATTTAATTTTTTTTTTAAACAAAAATTCAACACAATAAAGTAGAATATATTATTGCAAAAAATAAAACAATATAAATGTTAAAACAATTTTTTTAATTTAAACCCTTATTATTATCGAGACTTTTTGTGTGATGGTAGTGCAGGTGCGTGAAGGAGGTTAGATTATAATATAGTAATAAACTAATAATAAATTAATAATAAGAGTAATAGTAATGTGGGGGTGGTTCAGATCAGAACAACGTCTTTCTTGCTTTCTTTGTTGGTGTTGCTCTCTTGAGTGTGGAATGGGAAATGTGGAAACCACTTTGGGATTTTAATGCGTAGCTTTCATTTCGTGCCCAGAAGATAATACAAAAAGGAAAAAGGGTCATTATTCTAGTTTTTGATCTTCCAACAATTGAAGAAAATGAAAGTTTCATGACTCATGTCCTAAGTTGCTGATGCCACCTCATTAGTTTTCTCCTAAACATATTGTCTATCTTTTTCTTTTAAATGTATTTAGCGAAACTAAATTTATGTTCTTCTTTTTTTTTAAAAATAAAATAAAATAAAGTTTACTGTGTCGTGGATATGTTTATGTAGATATATTATGGTCAACATGTCTTGGAAAATTGTTCGACTGCATAGAATTTCCACAAGTTTTTTTATATATAACCAAAACGTTTTTGGATTAACTTCTTTTAAATTAAAAAAAAGTAAGAATTTAATTATTTTTAAATTAAAATAGTAAAATTTACGTACAATGAAAATTATAAATTTAATAATTAAATTTTTACTTTGTTCTATTTCATCATCAATTAATTGTTTAGTTTAGAAGAAATATTTTCACAAAAACTTTTTAATAGTAGAATAACCAAAATGTGTGTGTTTAATCCTATACGAAATGCGAGCCATATAGGGGTGGCAAACGGACTTAAATTCGCTGGGCCGACCCGCATAATCCGTCGAAAAAGGGGAGTCGGATTAAAAAATTGGAACCGCCAAATAGCAAAAGCCCGCCTAACTTACACCGCTTAAATCGCAGATTTTAGCGGGTTTTGGCGAGCGGGGCTGGTTTCTCCACCGGGTTTAATATTTTTTTGGTAAGGGATATTTTTACAATTTTTTTTTTGCCAAAATCCAACTTTTCCCAACCCAACTTACAAGAGAATAAAAATAAAAATTGAGTGTTTTGGATTATGTTTATTTTGTTTTAGAGACAATATTTATAATTATGTTTTGAATTATATTTATTTTGCTTTGGGAACAATATTTATAATTATGTTTTGGATGAAAATTTGGTTTATAATTATGTTTATTAAATATTTATAATTACAAAGACTTTAATGTTTGTGAATATAAAAATTATAATTTGTTTATACTTTTAGAAATTATATAGTTAAAAGTAAAAAATAGAAAAGATTTTTTTATGCCTTTATATATATTATTTAATAGTTAAAAGTAAAAAAAAAAAAAAAAAAAGATATTTGGCAGGCTTAGCCCGCCGACCCGCCAGCCCACCGTTAGGCGGGCGGGCTGGGATTCTGGAACCGCCTCACTAGGCGGGGCAGGGCGGGCTTCCCCGCTTGCCACCCCTAAAGCCATATTTAAAAATTATACAAAAATATTCAGATTAATTTAAAAGTTAATATATTTTGCAGATTAAAAAAAACAAATATTTTATACATACAAAAAAATATATATTTATATATTATTTCATGTAAATAAATTTTTTGAATTAATCTTATAAAACGTGATATTCAGAGAATCTATTAATGTGAAATATGTATTATTTTCTGTGGTCATATAAAATGCATAATTTTCACATGTCATTCGAAGAGTGCACAATCACGCTGCAAGATGTAGCGTACAGGTTAGGTCTCTCGATCGACAATCAGTATGTCAACGGATGCCTCGCAGACGTCGAGCGACATATCAAAGGTGGCCGCCCAACATGGGCATGGTTCGAGGATCTGTTGGGTATTTTACCTCTCGCGAACTGCATCGACAAGTTCATGATGAAGTGCACTTGGGTGCAGGAGACATTTAGTGAGCTCCCGCAGGGTGCAGACGATATGAGACGGTTAGGAAGTTTGTCCGGACGCATATCATGATGCTCTTATCGACGCAGCTATTCGGTGATAAATCTGGTACACGTCTTCACATTCGTAGGCTACCCTACGTGGCCAGGCTAGAGGACATGGGTTGATATAGTTGGGGGTCTGCTGCTCTGTCATGGTTATACCGGTGCATGTGTCGTGTAGCCAATAGGAATGTTGTCAAGTTAGCTGGTCCATTGCAGGTGGGTCCTGTCGACACTAACCAACGACTTGCAATCACGAAAGGCCTCGATACACGATGGATATGTCCAAAAAAGCCGATGAAAATAAGCTGATGAGTCATTCACTTGCTCACCAACTCGCACAGGACTCGTCCTCAACATCGCGACACTACCTGACATCGTGATCTGCACACTAAGTACCCATCACGGCAAATCATTATATGACTCTTTCCAATCTCTGTAAATCTGTGGCACACACCTTCTGCTTAACCATTCAAACCCTCATGTAAGTCAGTCTAAACCCGAAATGTGTCTCTATTGCATTCTGTAGTACCTTGGTCGAGATGGCAGCATCAGCTCTAATCATGGGTAGTATGAAGGACGATATCACATGATAATCAAGCATCTTGTGTCTAACACTCTAATATTTTTAAACTAGGTTTAAGTTTTATTTGGATTATATTGGTCGTTGATTTTCAAACCTTGAGAAATTTTTAAAACAATATAAAATCTTCATATAAAAGTTTATATATATAAAAGTAGTGAATAACTAGTTTTTATTAAAATTGTTACTAGTTGAAAAATAAAGTGGATCTAGAGATACTAACATGAGAAACGGGCGTGCTAAACTATAAAGGCACAAACAATGACAAACTTTACTCATGTCAAATAATTATTAAAAAAAACATCATAATCACAATTATAATCACTCAATAAGGATAAAATAAGACACATAGAAAATTTTAATTCTCTTAATTTATCTAAATATGACTAAAATGATCGCCTGTTCTTCTTTCTTAAGGTAAACGCTTAATATTTCGTATCTACGTTCTTGATAGCTCGCTCCTAATAGTGCACTTATCTTTTCACCTCAACTGAGTAGTGTATTGCTTTGTACTGTATCGTTCCTGAAGATGGTACGGAGAGAGGGGTGAGAAACAAAAATTTCTCAATAGTTTATCTATATGGTGTCATCGTATCCATCTCCAGCCACTCCGAGTTTTAAAATAAAACAGTGATGATGCAATGTTGTTCAATTATTATTTCCAAAACTTTTTATTAGTCGGAGTGGTGTGACTTTTAGATGCTTCTTATTTACTTATGTTATAACATGTGTGACACATACAAAATGTCTATAGCATTAGAACATATAGAATGCAAACTCATAAATCTTAATTTGATGTTCTCATAGGCCGTAAAGCAAGGCAAAATAAATAATAGAAGAATAGTAACATTGGCATAGATAAGTCAAATAGAATAGATCTGAATAAAATAAAGATCTTAAACAATATCATAAATCAAACAAAAAGGATAAAAGAAGAACAATCATGATCACACTTTTTATTGTATTTTTCATTACTTTTTCTTGTAGCTTTTATGGAAGGTATTGAGCTCAAATCGGTATAAAAGGTAGTAGTCCCCTTCCCTTACCGAAGGTTCTTATCCCAAACGTTTTGACGATCACTTTCTCTTGCCGAAGGATCATATCGATATCTTTTCTTTGGGGGTCACCTTCTCTTACTGAAGGATCATTCTCTCACTTCAATTTACAATCAAGGTTATTTAGACATACACAAAAAGAAAGTTATGTCAACAAAGATATATTATTATATAAAATTAATGGGAGTTCCCTTCCCTTACCGAAGGTTCTTATCCCAAAAGTTTGCTGATCACCTTCCCTTACCGAAGGATCATCTCGATTATCTTGTCTTTGGGGGTCACCTTCCCTTACCGAAGGATCATACCCTCAGTTCTTTAATGCACATAAGTTGGTTATTATAATGCATAATGTGTATGAAATAAACAGATATTATATCATGACATGCAATACTAACATCTATATAAAAATAAAACATTTAAGACACGACATAAAAAAATTAGTATAAAATCCCTATCTCCACTGAAATTTCTATATGTATCCCTAATTCAAATAGATGCGATTCGTTAGGGAATAAAGACTTATTCCATGGTTAGATTTTGTATATGTTTTGATATATGTATGAATCTTTGACTGGATAGAAAGAAAATCTCCATATTCCGTCATTTGCATAATTCAAAACGGATATCTTCTCGAATAATATATGAGTGGACTTTGTGAATACTAGAATATTTTGTATAAAAAAGAAAGGGAATATAATGAGAAAGGAAGGACTCAAATAGCTCTTAGGTATGTACAGATTGTGTTAGGAGAATCTAATTCGCATTTAGGTGAAATCTTTAATCTAAATTGTCACTTTACAAGCCCTATAACATTTTCTAAGTTTGGAATTTGAAAATAGTTATTAGACACAAATTTATATAGAATTGAGTTAACTTTAAAAAATATTTTAAATGAAGTTAATCAAATAACCACAGCTTGAGATATTCTCAAAATACTATTAGTATATCAAGCTGGCTGATAAGAGCGCTATTTTTTACTATGGACTTGTAACAGATTTATCTACCTAATTTAATTTGAATATGATTTTGTACTGAACTTAAAGAATAAAGCTAGTTTTCTTATCCTTTCATGTAACTAAAGATCATTCAAATCCAATAAATATAGAATTAACTATGATTATATCTTAAAAGGTTGTTTATTGTCGGTTAGAGATTTATTACCACTAGTGTTCTCATATATTTAAATCTTAAATTAGAGATGTTATTTTTTCAAATGTATTATTTTCTAATTGTTTATTTTGAATTTAAATATTAAATCATTATTATTTTAATTAATTAGCTAATTATTGAATAATGAACCTGATTCAAAAAGTTGGGATGTTACACTGTGATCACTAGATATCGATATGGCTAGACAAGTATGAGGACTATTGTACCATTTTACCTTTCAAATACTTCTGTGCTGGTGGAGACTGATCCGAATGAGCAATGTGCACCCGTTGCTGAACTCCTTGCATTTTCCATAGTACTTGCGGTTATCGGATTGTAACACTTTGTACTCAACCCCACAGTGGATGTTATAAGTTTTCACGCTTAACACGACCTCCTCTTTATCCTGAAACTGCTGATCAACAATTCAAATAGAGCTCCTATATTCTGTGTATCTCTGATCCCGAAACCAACAAGTACTCCTGAATCTCCTGTTGTGCCATGGCATCCAAGTCCAAAGATGAAAAGTGCGAGGATGCTCCTCCACTCATAACTAGAGTAGTTCTTGCTATGTCATCATCACTATCATAAGCTATCGTGGCGGGTTTCACATCATCATCATCATCATGCAGTGTATCCTCGACATCATCCGGTACTCCATTCTCTTTGAAAACCGAGACCATAACAGGAGTTCCGGATGTCACAATCGCAAGTTCACCCAACAGTCCAATATCGCCTATTTCTTTGTTAAGACTGCGGTTTAGATTAGCTGCAAAGGACGGAGATGCAACTAAAACTGCGTCAGATGCAATCACCAGCATAGATGACGAGGCACCAAGAGGCATTCAACTAGAGTGGCTGGCATTGTTGAGGATTGAGGATTCCAGTGCGAACCTCCAGAACTACAGACCACATTCACAAACTTTGCCAATAGCTCAGGAGTCCTCACCTCAGAAAACTGGCGACGACAATGGAACAAAACTTACAAATCTTCATCGCTGCCTATGACGAATGAATCATACTTCATATAATCATACAACACGTAAATTCAGATTCTGTAGAATAACTTCTCCATCCGTTTCACGCCTTGCAGCCCCAGTTTTTGGAGTATAGTATTCTGAAACTCGGTGAAACTCGTCGAAGTTTAAGAAAAATGCTCAGCGGATCATTACCAGTAAATTTAATTCCCAATCACGTTTTCTTCTTAATCGATCCTCTATAGTGCACTAGAACTAAAAAACTCTCATCACTAACCATTGTGAGTCTCACTATTGTGAAAAATTCACGTTCAACTTGTATTTATATACATTAGGCATATACTAAATCAAATTAACACCTTTTGATTTATATATATAGTAGAATTCGAAGCTAATCGAGTCGATTTACCATCAGCAAGTACTGAGTATAAATCAAATTCAATGCTTTCAATTTACTAAGGGGTCTAAATTGATACTTGTTGATTCGATTTAGTAGTATTTGGCCTAATTTAAATTCTTTGAATTCGATTTATGTTTAAACCACAAAATCAAGCAATTCGAATCAAATAGATTCGATTTAGGAATAACAACCCAATTCAAATTTAATGAATTCGATTTACATTAAAATATGAAACGAGACAACCACGTAACCTTTTTGAATTTGGGAAATACGCATAAAATTAGTTTCATTTTGGTTTATGAAGGTGAATTACCCTTTTTTTATGTAGCATAGTTGAAAAAAAAAAAGGAGTTTTTTAATTTCAATTAAATAAATACAAAATTTACAAAAACACATAAAATATAGCGTAATTACGTAAATGTACAATGTGCCACATCTCGACTACTGAGGAAGTTTCAAAAAATGAATAAATCTCGAGTACTCAGATCCCGATCTGTGTTACAAGAGCTAAATGGATATTGAGTATCCGTGCAAAATTCATAAAGATATATACAAAATTTCAATTGGTGTCTTAATCACTAAGATGTTTGTATAATTGAATTAATGTTATGTGTTGATTTTTATTTTTCTATTTCATCCAATTTAATTCAAATAATTTTATAATTTAAATTCGTAAATATATGTATAAAATTTCAATTGGCGTCTCAGTCATCAAGATGTGTGTATAATTGAATTGATGTTATGTGTTGATTTTTATTTTTTCATTTCATCCAATTTAAGGCTCAGATAAAGAATCTTGTAAAGGCTCGGATAAAGAATCTTGTAAAGGTTCGGATAAAGGTTTAGGTTGTACTGATTGTAAAGGTTGCATCATTTGGACGTTTACTACTTGTATTCGTGACTGTATAACTTGTAAAGTGATCATACTTTGCCTATGAAGATAATGCATTCTTCTAACATGATGAATACGTTTATTCCTAATACTTTTCTTAACATTTTTTATTGATTTTATAGTTTTAATATGTTGTATCAACTTTTTGGTTCTAATTATTTTCTTGTTTATCTTTTTTATTTTTACTGTTAATTCTAAAGATTTAGTTGTTAATCTTCTTATTTTCATTGCTATTGCCTCATTCTTATTTTCATTTTTCTTCTAACAAGCTTCAAAGAAGTAAGCCTTTTTTTGAAACTCTTTCATGTTATAAGAATAGAAATAATAACTAGCAGAATAGAGAAATTATAAGAAAAGAAAGAATAAGATAGTAAGCTTATAGAGATGAATTTGTACTATTATTGCTTGTAAAGTCAATACAATCTTCAAGATGATTACAAATATTTAGAGAATTTATGAAATAAGAATATATAGAAGTAGAGAGAGCTTTTGAGCTTTCAAGTTTTTGATGCCTTGGAATGAATGATGCCTTTGGTATTTATAGACCTTAACTGATTACTATTTGATTACTATTTGCCGACAGTACTGTTTGCTTTTACTATTTGCCGATATTTACTGTTTTACCGACGTTCACTATTTGCTTTTACTATTTGCCAACATTTACTTTTTTTTTACAGAGATCATTTTCTTTGTGATTGGGCTTTTACATTGATTTCATATACAGTTCTTACTACATTTCAAATGGGTCTTGAGAATCTTGATAGTAATGAGCTGGAATGGACTGGACTTCTTTGTCTTTTCCAAGAGGTACGACTTAGATTGCTTGTAAAGAGTTTTGGATTTCTTCTTTTGATGTTGCTGCTGCTAGAGCTGCCATAATTTGTCACTTCTGGGCTAAGAATTGGGTCTCTTTTTTATATGCTATTGTTCATTAGTAGTGCTTGAAGCTATTATTGCTGGATGCTTTTGTGATGCCGTTAACCATTGGTCAATAGCTGTTTTTCTTAGCAAATTTATATCATATTTGTCCCACCATTTTATTTTATCACTCTTACTAAGTATTGTATACTCGGGCATTTTTCATATGCTACTGAATCATACTCCTAAGTCATAATCCAGCTTATTCCCATGGCTGCTATAAACGAAATAAATTTATATTCTTGTAAAAATGATGATTTGCTTTTAAAATATTCATAGGCTAGGCTAGTTTCCTTTAGGAAAAAGGCTTCTAATGGTCCAAAGGTTTGGAACCATGATTGGAACCATTTGAAAAATTGTAATAATATCCTTTTCCTGAACCAAATGAACCAAAAATAGGGACTTGGTGATAGGAATAATATGTGATTCCATGCTTCTTGATAGTCATAATAAGTATAGCTCTGAGGTTCAAATTTTAATGAGAAGTTCTTAGACTGATATGGTAGTAATTCCCACTCTTATAAGGATAATATTTTCATAATTTTTATCTTTGAATAAATGGGCTGCTTGGTATTGGAATCCCTGTAATGTGTTAGTTCAATGGATCTGGTGTCTACTAATATGAATTCATAAAATTTTTGGGTTTTTGTGGGTTAATAAGAATATAATGAAAAGTATTTGGAAAGATAGTTTTGGATAGGATTTTTCTATCTTTTTTGAACCACTCTTTTTCGATGGTTAATATTCTGATAGGATTGGGTTTTTCATAATATGAAAACTGTTCTTTCAAGGGTTGAGTGTTATAAAGGTCAGATGGTTGTAGTAATGTGAATTTATTATTAGTAGTAATTAAAGAGGTCTTAGAAGGTGATGATGATGATGATACTTTTACAACCTTTGACATAGTCATAGGTCTTAATGATAATGTTTTTGCTGGTACAGGAGTAATTGGTAATTTTCTTTCTTTTATTTGTTCAAAAGGTTGACCATAATCTTTATTGGAGGCTGGTTTTTGATCCATTCTTTTCCTGCAAAAATTCTCTAGTAAGAAAGTCAGGGAGTGAATTTAGTTCTCCTTTTATATGTTCAATAGTAAAATCGAAACATGATAGAATAGTTTGCCATCTTGCAAATATTTGTTTTGAAACCAGATTTTTGACCATTTTTCAAAACACTTTGGGCTGCTTTGCAATCAGTTCTTAATATAAATGTTTTATTAAATAAATTTTCTTGAAATTTTGAAACACATAATACTATGGTAAGTATTTCTTTTTTAACTGATGCATAATTCTTTTGAGCTTGGTTCCGAATTCTTGAGTGGTATTTTACTATTTGTTCATTTGAGCTTTTAGGAGGTATTTGTTTGAGAATTCTTCCATATCCTAATTCTGATACATCTGTTTCTACAATTAATTTAGCTAATGAATCTAGTATACTTATACAGAGTATTTCTTTTATTGCATTTTTTATTGTTATTATTATAGAAGTCATTTCTTCTGTCCATGGAGGTGGATTTTTTCTTAGTCTCTTATAAAGAGGTTCGCATGTGACTCTTATTCCAGGTAAGAATTCTGCTACATAATTTAAACAACCTAAAAATCTTTGTAGCTATTTTTTGTCAGTTATTTCATTTAAAAATTTATCGGCAAATTCAATGGCTCTTTTAATAGGTACTATAGTCCCCTGATAAATTTCATATCATAAAAATCTTACTTTAGTTATAAAAATTTTCATTTTCTTTTCTGATAAACCTAATCCTTGTTCTTTTATAATATTCATAAATTTTTTTAGATGATATATATGCTGATTTATTCCTTTTGAATATATTAATACGTCACCAAGATATACTATAGTAAATTCTATATGCGGGTAAAATATATTATTCATTATTTCATAGAACTCGCTTGGAGCATTTTTTAATCCTTGGGGTGTTACATTCCATTCATAATGTCCAAAGGATACTATAAAAGCTGTTTTATATCTATCTTCATTTTTTACTGCAATCTGATAATATCCTGATTTCAAATCAAATTTTGAAAAGATAATTGCTTTATTTAATCTTTTAATTAAATCGTTTTTATTTGGTACGGGATACCGAATCCATTTTAGTGCCTTGTTAAGAGGTTTATAATTGATGACTAATCTTGGAGCACCTCTTTCTATTTCAAATGCTTTCATCACATAGAAGCCTATACAACTCCAGGGTAATTTCGAAGGCTTTATTAGTCCTTTATCCAAATATTATTGTATTTCTTTCTTACAATATTCTAGATATTCTTTATTCATATGTATTGGTTTTGCCTTTGTTAGTATATCTTTTTTATTAAACCCATCTTCATATGGTAAAGATATCTCATATAATTTTCTATGATGAAAAGCTTTGGGGTTTAGGCTACATAATTCTTTCTTAATTTTTCTTCAATTGTTTTCATTTTATTTTGTATTTCAGAGGTTTGTAATTGTTCTTCTATTCTTTTATATATAACTTCTTGGTTTAAATAGTTAATTTGTCTTTTTTTCTTTCTATAATATTGATTTGGATTGGTAGGTATTGTAAAATTTTCTCTTGATTCAAATAGTTAATTTGTTTTGTTTCCTTTTCTATAACATTAACTTGGATCGATAGATGTTGTAACATATTGAGCTCATGTTGTTTTGGTTTAGTGAGAAATTCAAAATGAACTGGATGATTTGGAATACATAAACAAGTTATTCCGTCGATATCGACATTAAAGGGATATAATAGTATAGTAAAAGGATTTCCTAATATGACTTGATGAGATATATTTCTTGCCAAAAAGAATGTAGTGAAAAAACATACTCGATTTTTACAATTTTTTGCTTTAGATAATTTATAGTCCATAGTCATTCTGTCATTTTCTGCTTCTAGAACTTTTTTTGTAGTTTTTTCATAATATTTTTTAGGTATTAACCCTTCTTGTATACAATTAACATCAGCTCCTGAATCTACCATAGCTATGAAATCAAAATTTTCTTCTCTTATAATTAAGGTTATTACGGTGAACCACTTTTGGTTTACTAATAAAGTTAGTATTTATGTAATTTTCTGGACCCATGTTAATATAATTCTCTGGAACTATTATGTTACTAGTCCCTTCTGTTTTACTAATACTATTTTGCGAAGTTTGTTCTTGGATTTTTATTATATTTTCTCCTTCTATTTTTAGTAATATATAGTCCATATTAATATTTTATTGTTTTAATTCTGAAACTTCTCTTTTTAATTTTTTTTATCTCCTCTTTAAGAGAATTAAGAGAGACTTCTTCTTGTTGGTTCTTAAACCGATTATAAATTTCTTTTATTTCTATTGGTCTTATTTCCTGCTTACTTTCTTATTCTTTTTTAACTAACTCAGCTAATTGATTTATGAACTCATCTCTTAATGGGGTATCCTCTAACTAGTCTATTATTCTGATTAGTGTATAAATTTGTTCTCTAGTCAACATTTATAATTTTTTCACAATTTCTACAGTTACATAATCATATTCCTAAACAATTATTCTGCCCATCTTTTTCACTATTTTTTTCTGAGCTTTCTTCTTCTGACATAAGCTCTAATTGTTGTATAAAATAATTTTCAGTGTCAGAAGAACCCTTATAGATTGATTCTTCTTCTAATTCTGAGTTGATTAATATGGCTATTAGGGCATGTTTAATTTCTTTATTTTCTATTTTATTTATCTTTTGTTCTGTTGTACACTTATTAGCATGATGTCCTTATTTTTTACGTTTTCAACACGTTACTTATTTTTTCTTATTAGAAGTTTTAGGTTTTCCATTAGGGATTTTATAGAATTTTTTATAATATTTCTGTTCATAATAAAGGAGTTTATCTATATTATATTTAAGTTTTCTATAAATTTTTTTTTAATTTTATGTTGACCACTAGGTATTTTTTCTGAAGTTATTCCATATTGATAACAAAATGTTCCAAGTTTTTTTTCCCATGTTAATTTCTTGTTTTATTTTTTGTTGTATCTTAATACTTGTGCATACTTCTATGCTTGTTTGTACTATTATATTATGCAATTGTCCAAAGGTTAATGAGTTATAGAGAATCTGGGTCCCAAACTGTGTTTGTTGTTTTTGTAATTCTTTTTCAGAGAATAATTTTGGTAAAGCTGCTACGAATCTTTCTTTCCAGAAAGGTGCATGTGCATCATCTCTTATCATAACTTTTGACATAAAGACATCTTTATACCTTCTATAATCAGACATGGTTGGACATCTTAAATTTATTAATTGGGTTCCTATCTTATCTTTAAAAGTACTTGGATCTCCTACAAAATTTTTAATAATGGTATATATCAATGTGGATGTAGCATCTGGTGACTGATCTTCTTGTTTAATGCTATTAATAATTCATTCTTTTTCTTGGATGCTGAGAAAATTATCCCACCAACCTTTTAATTGTCCTGTAAATCCTTGGGTTAACATAATTGCTGCTTCTTTATCAGAAGCTTTTCTCATTTTATAAGCAGTTGCAGCCATAGTCATATTACACATTTAATCTAAAATGGCTTATTCATTTAATCCATCTATATTCGATTCTACTAAGTTTGATCCTGAGAAACTATTTGTGCTAATTGCGTTTTTTCTTCTAAGCCTACATCTACTAGTTGATGGGATTTTTTTGGTGGAGACAAGAATCTCTCCCAAAACAATACCAATCTAACCGGCAAGTGCACCGGGTCGTATCAAGTAATAAAAACTCACGGGAGTGAGGTCTATCCCACAGGGATTGAAGGATTGAGCAATTTTAGTTTAGTGGTTGAATTAGTCAAGCGAATCAAGATTTGGTTGATTGAGTTGCAGAATTTAAATTGCATTGAAAGTAAAGAGAACAAGAATTAAAGTGCTGAATCTTAAAGAACAAGAAATTAAATGGCAGAAACTTAGATTGCAAGAAATGTAAATTGCAAAATCTTAAATTGCAAGAATTGTAAATGGCTTGAAATGTAAAGGGGATTGGGACTTGGAATTGCAGGAATTAAACAAAGAAAAGTTAAATTGCATCAATCAGAAGAGTAAATGGGAATTGGGATTGAATTAAATTCAAACAGACAAGTAAATTGAACAATTAATGCAAGAAACAGAAAATTGAAATGGTAAATTTAGATCTCAGGTCCCAGAGACTAGAAAACTGAGTCTAGATCTCAATGCCTTCCTAGATCCAACAAGAACAATAGCAAGAGAATTTTAAATTGCAAGGAAATTAGATGAAGAAGCAAGTAAAAGAAACAGAAGCTTAATTGCAGTGAAAATAAACAAGATCCAAGGTGAGATTGAAACAGAATTCCTTCAATTCTCCAACCCAAAATCCAAGACAATTGTACTTGAAATTGAAAGCAATAAAACTAAGAGGAAGAGAATGGAATTCTCCTTCCCCCAAACTAAGAAATTAAAGGTCACTCAATACCAAAAGCTCTCCGAAAACTACTAAGCAAAACTAAAAAGAAGAGCTCCCCCAAACTAACTTGAATCTTAGCCTATTTATACACTTTCTCCAATTGATCTCCAAGCCTTGAGTTGGGCCTTTGCTCTTGGTGGAATTGGGTTGAAAGAGGCCTTGGTTGATTGCTCTTGAAGTTTGGAGAGGAACCCAAGTGAACCAATTGAACCGGATGTGAGTTTTGCAAAGTTGGATTCAAAGTTAGCCTCAAAGTTAGGGGGCTAACTTTGAGGCCAACTTTTCATATCAGCAAAGTGGGTTTGCTGCATCTCACGTTGGTTCCAACGTTAGGGGGCTAACTTTGACCCTAACGTTGGCCTTGCTTTGTATGCTTGTGGCGCCAACGTTAGCCTCCAAGTTAGGGGGCTAACGTTGGCGCAAACGTTGGCAGCCCCTGGGAGTAAATCTTCATGCCAACGTTAGCCTCCAAGTTAGGGGGCTAACGTTGGCGCAAACGTTGGCCTTCCTGGGAAGTGATCTTCAACTTCCAACGTTAGCCTCCAAGTTAGGGGGCTAACGTTGAGGCTAACTTCAAGTCCAAAAGTTTGTGCCAACGTTTGAGGGCTAACTTCAACTCCAACTTCATTCTTCCTGGTTCAATTTCACTTGTTTCATTGTCTTCTCTTAGCTTCTAGCCATTCCTTCTCACTTCAATCCTTTTCCAAGCTTTCTTCACCTATCATAAATCAACCAAACACATCAAAGCTATGCTTGAAATCATGAGATGATCATTCTATCCTAATATGCACCAATTATGGCATCAAACCTCATGAAATTGCATTAATTTATCTATGGTTGATTCAATCAAAGGAAACATGAAAATCTACCTAAATTGGCTTGCTTGTAGCTCAAGAAAGTGCATAATTCAATTGAAAACAAAAGAAAAAGACTAGTGAAACTAGGCTAAGATGACTTGTCATCACTAGTGATGGTCTAGAGTAATAATTTCTTGTTTTAGGATAATCTCTTTTATGAGATATTTTATTTATTTCTAATTCTTTTTTCTTTTTTAATGTATTAATTGTCATTTTTCCCAGACTAGTACTTCTAAATTTTTCCTTTAATTCATCAACTTCTGCTTCCACTTTAGATTTTAAATTAATATTATCTAAGCTTTGTAATTTATATATAGGTTTTTCACTACAAAAAATAGGGTAAAAATGGCGGTTATTTTTAGAAATTACGGCGGTTAGAACCGCCATTATTACCAAAAATGGTGCCTCCAAGAAATGCCGTTATTCTGGGCGCCATTCTGGTTATTGCGACGGTTTTCAGAAAACCGCCGTAATAACCATTGAATAATACGGCAGTTTTTTTAGGGTTAAAATGGCGGTTTGTAACTGCCATTATTTCCGCTTAAAATGGCGGTTTTTGAATTGTTTAAAATGGTAGCTGTAACTGCCGTTTTTACCAGGATGTTATGGCATCATTTCTGTTTAAAAACCGCCATTTTTACCATTATAACCGCCATTTTTACTAGGTTATAATGGCATCTTTTGTGTTTAAAATGGCATCTTCAAACTGCCATTTTTACTAGGTTATGATGGCAACATTTTTGTTTAAAATTGCAGTTTTTAATCGCTATTTTTACCAGCGTATAACGGCATCATTTTCATTTAAAATGGGAGTTTCTAACCACCGTTTGTACCTAATTATGATGACAATTTTATGCTTTTTAAAATAAGATTGAAACCACCAATTTAAAGTGATATTTTCAAAACTCACTTAAAAATCTCATAATAACCAAAAGGCATACCCATAAATCAAACATCATAAGATGATTTTTAATTCATACATGATCCAAAAGTCATAATCTAAGTCATAATTGAAATGTCATAATCCAAAAATAAAGTATCAAAGTAACATTTTTCAATAATACGTCTTAACATATAATCCTTAATATACGTCTTAACATATCAAGCAAGGTCATACTTCCTTGTTGCTTGCTCCAGAAGACCTACTTCCTAACTCTTTTGGTGATGGAATCTCACTCTTCTGGTCCAATCTCTACAATAAAAATATAATTATTATGAGCACAAGAAATGCAAGAAAAAAGCATATATTAATAATAAGTGGATAATTATTAATTTGAATTCATCTAAAAAAATTCATATGTAAGAGCAAATCAAATATAAGAAAGATTTTAAACATCCATCATACACACTAAATTAAAAAAAATCAAAATATGAGAAAGATTTCAAACACTTTAATTAAGTCCTTAATAATAACTGAGGATTACATAGTAGTTTCGTAATGAAGCATTTAAATTTCCTTCGTTCAATACAGACACACATACCGGCCACTACAAGAAAATGGAACATTTGTAACAAAAAATTTGTATCAAATTTAAAATTGTTACAAATTATAGTTTTTTCGTAACAATAATTATTTATTGTTACACATTAAGAATATTTTGTAACAACAAGAAAATTTTATAATGTCGTGATTTCTTTTGTTACAAATTATGTTGGCTTTCGTATCAAATTGTTGTTTTGTTGCAAAATCTTATAATGTTTTGTAACAAAAGATTATATTGTTGTAAAAATTCAAAACATTTTGTAACAAAATATCTATTTATTTCAAAAGCTCTAAATATTTTGTAACAAAAAATTAATTTATCACAAAATATAATATTTTTGTAACAAGTTATTTATTTGTCACAAAATTCAAAGATTTTTTTATAATTAATAAAAAATTTTGTTTTAACATATTAAATGTAAGACTTCAAATTTTTGAAAATTAACTTAATGAGTTATTTATGATTTATTATATTTATTTAAGATTTTATATTCAAAAATTTATTTTCTAAAAATATTTAAGTCAAATTAATGATACTTTGAGTTTAAAATTATTTTAAAATTAAATCATTTATGATTTATTGTATTATTCAAAATAAATTTTTAGAGATTTATATATTAAACGGAGTATTTTTTTATTTATAATTTAAAGTTTTAATATTTAAAAAAATATAAAAATTTATAGTATTTCAAGAATAATTAATTTAAAGTTTTAATAATAAAATAGTATTTCAAGAATAATTAATTTGGTTATTTCATATAATTTGAAATTAAAATTCAGTAATAAAAATATTATATAATTTAATTTGAGAAATTTGTATTATAATTAAATTACGATTTATTTTATTAAATTGAGCTTTTAGAGATTAATTTATTAAGAGTGATTAATTTTATTTTTATAAATACTTTAAGTTTATGCCAATTAATATTTATGTACAATTTTTATTATAATTCGTTATTTTATAAATTAAAATTAAAATCCCGGTAATAGAAAAAATAATAAAAAATTATATCATTTAATTTAAATAATCAATATCTTAAACATAAACTATATTTTATAAAAAATGATTAATATGTTCATTTAATAATTTAAATTAAAATAATTAATTAAACTTAGTAATATATTAATAAATAATATTCTTAAATATTTTTTAAAAAATATATTTAATTTTAAAATTATTTTATTCTCCAATTTTATCAAAATATTTATTCATATTTATCTTTATTCTTTTATAAAATTCCTAATTTTTTACTCTAAATTTTTAAATTAAATCAAAAACCTAATTCCCAAATTGTAACCTAACCTAAACACCCCCCTCACCTTCGCATGACACAGCCCTCACCCACCCCCTTTCCTTTCCAAAAACGCAACATACACACAGTGGGAATCAGAGAAGAGAGATCGGGAAGGGAAAGAGGGAGCCACGCTTTGCGCCGTCCAGCCCAAACCGTCGCCGCTGAACCGCCGATCTGCCTTGGAGCGTGCGAGGGAACAAAGGCCAAGGAGAGGAAGAGCACCGTCGCGGGCTGGCTGTCGGGGGAGCTTCTGCGAGCTTGCGTCATCTGCGCCGTTGCCCCCTGACCATGTCGCTGTTGTGCCCTAGTGCCGTCGAGGGAAGTTGCCACCACGGTTGGAATCGCGAACTGAGGAGGAAGTCGTCGATTCTGTCACCGGCACCATGTCTCATCACCGTTGCTGCCACCAGAGGAAACCACTGTCACTAACGCAAGGAACAGAACTCAAAGAGGGAGGCAGCGGAGGGTGATGCTGCTGTTATCGTCGCTGTGAAGGTGAACCAACGTCGTGTCTTTGCTTCCCAGAACCACCGTTGCTGCTGCCATCATCCCCTAGCTCGGTTGTCATCGCTACTGGAAACTCTGATTGCTGTTGTTGCCCGTTAGAGAGAGGAATTGTTCTGTGAAGAGAGGGCTACTAGGGTTGCTGCTGCTGGTTCTAATTCTGTTACATTGATTATGGTCTGTTCTTTTCATTGGTTCTGAACCATTTGCAAGTTCTGTTCTTTTCCTTGGTTCTGTTCTTTTTATTTAGGTTTTCATCTTCAATTTCTCCGATTCTGAGATTTTCGAATACTTTGTGATTTTTGCGTCTTTCTTTTGTGTGCTATGTGTGTGCAGCGACTATTATTTGGGTCTCGAATTGCATGACGAATTGGAATTCATTGAGCGTACAGCTGCCAATAAGCAACAACTCCAAAAACTATCTGATATGGTGAGCTTCAGCTTCTACTCTCCAATTTTCCATTTGCACTCGAGATGCTTGCATAAATATGTGTGTGCTCCATGAGCATGAACAAAATCGAATTCTTTTAAGGTTCTGATAAATCCTCAATCATTATTGTGTATTGAATTAGTTTCTGGTGAACTCTGTGATCCATGAAGATAGATTTAAGATCTGGTTACAAGGTAATACTTTAGCTCAATTTCAATTTCAATTATGTGCAGTACTATACTTTGCAACTACTGACTGCCCTTCTCACTAATTCTTCACAGAGGTATTAGTATTATAAATTCTATTTGCATTAGTTCCTCAAATTGTTAAATCATCTTTCTCATTAAAGACACTTGCTGGATTCCTCTTCAGGTTGCAGGAAGCTATATTGAACATCCCTCGTGGAATAACACGGCTAATGGATATGCTCATGGATCGCGAGGTACAAGACTTGAAAGCTCCGCAGTCTTCTCAATAACTTTTTCAAACTTAATTGATGTATTTTCTCATATGGCTACACAATATATACTTGTTTAACCTTTCATATTTATGTTGGCTGGTTAAAATTTCAATAAATATGTTGGTGATAATTTGGTACTCTGTAAAAATATTTACCTTTGAAAATTGGAATATTTTAATATAGGTTGCCTATTGATCCTCATTTTGAAAGAAAGCTTGAAATATAATAATGAAAGTTTACCTCCAGCTCCAGGTAATAAGGAACGAAGCCTTATTGCTTCTTACTCACTTGACGCGTGAAGCTGGGGTAAACTTTTTGTTCTACTAGTATTTTTTGTATTTATTGTGTTGGATGATAGAGTGTTTGTCTTATTTAAATTTATTTAATGATTATAGGACATTCAAAAGATTGTCATCTTTGAAGGTGCATTTGAGAAGATTTTGAGTATCATAAGAGGTGAAGGAAATTCAGATGGTGGAGTTGTTGTACAGGTGATATATTAATACTATCAGAAAGTTAAGTAAATTTGTTTTATGTGATTCATGATGAAGCATACTAACCCATGGTTATGGTCTCTACTTGGAACTTCCAAATTTAGATTTCCTCAAGTCTTTGTGCATACAAATATTTTTCTTTTGGGATAGATAATAGGAGTTTAGTTAAATGAGTCTTGCAGAGAGCTTACTTGTTTTGTTTTCTAATTATGATGAGCTAGTTTTGTTTACAAATCAATATGATTTATTATTATTATTATTATTATTATTATTATTATTATTATTATTATTATTATTATTATTATTATTATTATTATTATTATTTGGATCCAATTAGGTTTGTTGATATCAATTTTAAAGCTGAGAGGAAGTGCTTTCTCTTTTACTCAACAGAAGGTTAGATTCATTAATACTTGAATAGTGGAATTTGTAGCTAAATCTTTTGTTGCTGTAAATTTTTTTGTTCCTTTGCCAAGTATATTGATTTTTTTGTTGAATGGAAAATTTAGGATGGGTGTATAGTTTCTGTGATGAGGATATTGATGCTTTGATAAGCATGTGCTTATGCCTTTGGTTGGTAATAAAATAGGGTTTTGAATTTCAGCAGATTGTTGATATTGGCAAAACTCTACCATTATTCATGGAGCTTCAAACCTTAGGTGACAGGATGTGAAGAACCATGCTCTGCAAAGTGTCTTGTTTTCAATGTTGCAGGTCTCATTTAATTTCAGTTGAACCGTTTGGTTATGATTTTCTCACATGTTTGTACTAATTGAACAATTTGAAATAGGTATTAGAGACAGTAAAGCTCAAATTTTCTAGACAATTTTTTAGAATTGCATTAATTGACACCATATTGTTATTGTTGGTCGTCTTTTCAGGTGTGTGGCACTTATTAAAAGCTTCTTCATGAGAAAGAAGATGTATGAATATGATGGAGTTTGTAATTTGTAGTTTATATTTTGGAGATTTATAATTTCTTGTTTTTCTTGTCCTATGTATCTATCTAGTTCATTAGGGTTCTCCAATGTATCTTGTTAGTTTGTACTTTAAAGTTTATATGTTGAAGATTTATAAAACAATCTTAGTTAAATGAAAGATATTTGAACTATCTATGTTATTATATATTATATGAATGCTGATTTGCTAAGTAAATTAGTTAATATATTAATTAAAAAAATAATTACAAAATAAATAGTGTTTTGTAACTAAAGAAAAAAAATGTTACAAAATCAAGTTACATTTTGTAACAAAATTTTATGATAGAAAAAATATATTGTTACCAAAAATTCCTTCAAAATCAAAATTTGTTACCACTTTTGTAACGGCTTCTGGTTTTTTGTATCAGAAAAAATTGTTACAAAATATGGTATTGAATTGTAACAGTTTCATTTTTCGTTACAAAAACTTTTTGTAACGGGACTTACTGCAATGGACCCTTTTTTTGTTACAAAAAACTTTTGTTTCAAAATTTCGACGTTTTGTAACAATATTTTTTGTTACAAATGCGCCTTTTTCTTGTAGTGTACATGCTAATTAATTTTGATCTTTGAAGAAAATTCATATGCTTCATCACTGTGAGATATTTTCATGCACCACAAGCATCAATATTGCTAAAAAATTTTTGTTATTAAGCACAAGCTAGTGCAGAAATCATGGTTTTAAATTAAAGTTACATCTATCATTGTTGTAATACTTTTTGTATCAACATTATTTCGAAGCATTACAACTGCAACCATAATTTAAAACCATGACATATATATATATATATATATAACTTAATTATGGGAATATATAATGTTAGTTATTAGATGGTGTATATATATATTTAAATAGGAGGAATTGAACTACTTAGCTTCATCTTTATCAGAGTCAATCGTAATGCATTCCTTCTCATCCTCAAAACCTTCAAGAGAAGGATGAGGAGAGTGACCCTTACCAAAGGATCTAATGCAAGAAAATCCTAAACTAGTTGACACCAGGGAACACATTATGACATTATCTACTAAGAGAACTTGCCCCGGGAAGAATTTGATGTTGCCGACTTGTCTCGGATGGAATTTGCAGCTGCTGTCGACTTGTCTTGGGAGAAATTTATAGCTGCCGATGTCTCTCGGGAGGAATTTGCAGCTGCTGCGGACTGGACTTGTGATGCATTTGAAGCTGCCGACTTGTCTCGGGATGAATTTGCAAATGCAATTGACTTGTCTTGTGAAGAATTTGCAGCAGCTGCTGCTTTAAGTAGATTCTTGTACCTTTTTTGCTTTGGCATATCTGCATAATAGATCAAGAAATTTGGCAAGTTACATATCTGCAAGTTAAATTTGAAGACCTGGTAACTAGTATATATCAGCAGGTGCTACTATAATTTAATTTTGTTAATAGGCGCTATTATATTAACTAACTAACTAAAAAGAGAGCAAAGCAACAACAACAACAACAACAACAACAACAACAACAATAACAACAACAACAACAACAATAATAATAATAATAATAATAATAATAATAATAATAATAATAATAATTGTTATTATTATTACTATTATTATTATTATTTTATTATTTTAGTAATAACAATAATTATCTTATTTTTAATTTACGTTTTGGGCTCAGTTATATAAATCAGTTATATAAATCAAGAGAGGATTGCCAAAGTTAGCAAAAGCAAATGCAGATCACTATATATCAGAGTAATACATGAAAATTCAGGAGATGAATAAGAACTTAATAAAAAGCAAGTCAAATATAGTAGTAACATGCGGTAAGAGTTAGACCAGTCAAGTACACATTTTCACAATGACACACACTTCTCACCCACATTACTATTACATCAATCAACCCTAGAAATGAAATCTGAAGCACCCATGAAAAACAAAACTGATAAGCACATACCAAAAAGTAAGAAAAATAAAAACTTTGCACCAAATCACCACTTGAATGACTCAAGAAAAAGTAGCAAACATGAAATCAAAGACAAAAGGAGATTGAGATTGAAGAACATAGACCTGAACACGAGGAATTGAGAGAGAGAAAAAGATGGAGAATGTAAAAGATGAAGAGATGAGAGAATGGAATGAGAGTATATGAAGATGGTATGTGTTATCATATATTAGCTATAGCCTTCAAATTAGATCCATATGTTAAAATGTCTCAGCACAATTTTGGAAGTTTATTAAATAAAGCATATATAGCATGGTTAATAAAGGAGGAGGAGATTTTGATATAGGCAGATAGAAAATTCTTAGGTGGTTTGAGAATTAATCATGATACATGTGACGACATTATTTGTTGAATTCACATACATTTTTTATTTTCCTTTGTAATTGATTTATGGCCGAAACAAAACCTACACCCCCATGACCTAACAACAACCATTCCATTAAAATTGTTCAAAAATAAATATAAACAAAAGGAAGTCCAAAACAGCCAGCCTAAAAGAAGCAGAAGGAATGAAATGAAACAAGGACTACAACATGTTAATCAAATTTAAGTGCAAGGACATGTTAATCAAATAATGAGATGCACTACATGTTTGATGTTGATGACCTGAGACTGAAATGAAACAAGGACTACAGCGTACACTAATGTGTCTAAGTGCAAGGGTTAGAGGTGTTCTTGCACTTGCTAAAATAAGTTTGGCTCCTCTACCATGAATACGCAATACAAAAGGCACAAACCTCAATAAGTAAGATCTTAGTGAAACAGGACATGATCAGTCCCAATTATTAAGTTCCAATTTCCAACATGACTACCGCTGTACCGCATGTATAAAATATAAGTACTAGCCTTCAATAGAGCAACTCAGATTGCTAGCAAGAATGGATGACTCGAACTCATTTACAAGACTAACATATAAGTGCGGACCCTTAAGTGTATATTTTGATTTCTAGAATTTATCCAAAAGATATAAATGAATAAAAAAATAAATGTTCAGTTAATGCAAAAAACATTGAACAGAGCAAGGGCAGCGAGCTAAACAACTACAAAGATTAGTACAAGCACACACCACACCAATATATTTTTGTAACATTATTATGAAGATGATTATGTAACCCTACCTAGCAAATTACCATAATTAGAACATTGCAAATTAGTCATATAATTGAATTCTGTACAGAAGATACCAACTTAATAACATTGCAAATTACTCATATGATTAGAACATCCAAGATGTGAATCAAAGATCCAATATTTTGTTTAAAATAGAAAGAAGCAAATTCAGGATGACTGCAATCATGTTGATGCATTATTAGAAGTTTAAAAACAAACTTAAATAAAAACTACCTGCTGTTAGTGTATTAAACCGTTTAGGCATTTGGTAGTCACTACTGTTGCAAGCTGAACGAGGAAGCCATATGTCAAGGAACTGAAATCCATGCACCAAAATGGCCTACATTACGAAATGCACAAAACAATATCATTACACCAATAGCCACTGTAAACATCAGAAACTAGATGAGTGAATCCCAAATCTGCCGTGATACATACTAAGTAGTAATACCTACTGTAGGGTCTCAAAAGCAATACTTAATGGCTCAAAGTATAATAACAGATATAGAGAGGACGGATCGCTTCTATATACTGACACACAAAACCTTATCCTAGGAGAATTAAAAAGAAAAAAGCGTCAGGAGCATTCTTAAAGCGATAAAATTACAATAATGATGTTAATAGTACTTGATTTAGCATTCATGGAAATTAAATCAAAAATGGTTCTAAGGGCAGAATAATCATACAATAAATCCAAACAAGAAAAGCATAAACTGTAGATTGTTGACTCCACAGAAATATATATTAGAGACTAGAACCAGGATTTTATCACGATGCATGTAACACCCTAATTAGTCTAAGTCTTACCTTGCATAAAAAAGCAAAGGTTAATCAAAGGTTACGATAGTTCTAAGCTTATACATAACACATATAGAAGGAATTAATAATATCTAGAAGCCCGATGAGGGATATAGCTCAAAAACAGGATTTGAAAAGCCCAAAACGTACTAGCAAAGCTACTAGCTTAAGGCACAAGGAATAGGTACAGCATAATAAAATATCATAGTATAATATCATAAGGATCTAGCCACGGTTCGCGGAGTTTAAGCCGGCTAGTCATATATACAGACAAACAGAAACTTGACAGTTAAACAGCTTATAAAAATTTTGTTCTCTCAAATACAAGCCTCTAGGCAAAGCAAAAATACAGAAGTGAGAGGCATATACAAAATAAACCAAAAGAGATTAAAAAAGTATCAGGATCCTCCGCTCCTGTCACCATCCAAACAACTCACCGAGGTGGGTTGCGACCTGCATCTGAAAAATAACAACAGAATATGGTATAAGAACCGGAGGTTCTTAGTATGGTAACAGTGTCCAGTGATGTAAGATATAAGACCCCAGGACGCCGAAGGCAATTCTAGGCTCCAATCCATCACAAGATTCGATCTTAAGGCATACTAAACAATGAAACATAACTTAAATCACAAAACAAATAAAGCCTTAGCAGTATAAAATGGGTAATCTAACTTAGGGGATTACTAACTAAACTAGTCACCGCAGTCTGATAAACCCCATTTTTAGGGTTTATCTTATGTTGAATTTAGAGGGTTTTTCAACTTGTCTCCCATTTATTCACTAAAATAGCATGATTTTGTAAATTCTTCTTTAGTTGTGCTTAAGAGTGAAAACATGCTTTTTTGGGTCTTAAAATAGCTAAATTTAATTCAACTTGATCCCATTAGATGCCTTGATATGTTTGTTAAGTGATTTCAGGTTTAGGAGGCAAAGGTTGGATTGAGGGAATGAAGAAAAAGCATGTAGAAATGGAGAACTCATGAAGAAATGAAGGAATTGCAAAGCTGTCAATCCTGACCTCTACGCACTTAATCAATCATAACTTAAGCTACAGAGATCCAAATGAGACGGTTCCAATTGCGTTGAAAAGCTAACATCCGGGGCTTCAAAATTATATAAGATTTTCCATAGTTGCCTGGTGTTTAGAGACGTGTACACATACGCGTTGATGCTTGCACGTGACTCACTAAAGGCAACTCGTGGCCAGCGATTTCTGAAGCATTTTGGGTCCAATCCAACTCATTTCTGATGCTATTTAACCCAAGGATTGAAGAGGGATGAACTATGGAGTTACCAATTAGTTTAGTTTTAGTTTAGAGTTAGTTTCTAGAGAGAGAAGCTCTCTCTTCTCTCTAGAATTAGGGTTCTTAGTTTTAAATCTATATCTCTCTCTTCTCTTGCTTCAATTTTCCTTTTCCTCTTTAATTCTTCTCTTGTAGTTGTAGTATTCTACTTCTCTTGTAGTTTCTTTGTATTGTTAATTGTAGTTTATGAATTCTTTTGTAGATTTACATTTCTTCTTCAATGCAATTGGTAAGTTCTTTGTTGTTTCATAATTATTTTGCCTTTCTATTATTAATCTCTTGCTTTTGTAGTTAGATCTCTCTTTAATTATTGCAATTCATGTTGTTTACCTTTGTTACCTTTTATTTGTTTGATGAAATGCTTCTTTTAGTTATGAGGTAGATCTTGTTCCTCTTGGCTTTGGTTGAGTAATTGGAGATTTTTGAGTTATCTAATTCCTTTGATGATTGATAATTGGAAGTTGCTAATTGACTTTAATACCACTAAGCTAGTCTTTCATTATGAGTTGGCTAGGACTTGTGGACTCAAGTTAATTCATTCACTTGACTTTAGAGGCTAACCTAGTAGGAGCAATGAACGATTCTCATCACAATTGATAAGGATAACTAGGATAGGACTTCTAGTTCTCATACCTTGCCAAGAGCTTTCTTACTTGCTAGTTTATCTCGTTTGCCATTTATATTTCTTGTCTACTATCTCAAAACCCCAAACATACTTCATAACCAATAACAAGAACACTTTATTGCAATTCCTAGGGAGAACGACCCAAGGTTTGAATACTTTGATTTATATTTTTAGGGGTTTGTTACTTGTGATAACCAAATTTTTATATGAAAGGATTATTGTTGGTTTAGAAACTATACTTGCAATGAGGATTCATTTGTGAAATTCTAGACCACACAAAAATCCGGTCATAAAAATGGCGTCGTTGCTAGGGAATTGCAAATATGCGCTTGTTATTGGTTATTGTACATATGTGAATATTGTGAATAGTTTGCTCTTTTGTTGATTTTCTTATTTGAGTTGGTAATTAGATTTTATCTTCCTATTTTGTGCTTTTTGTTTTTTGTTTCTCTACTATGAATTCTCACTTTGGCTATGAGTTTGGTTCTAACTATGCTATAGGAAATGGGAGCTACAATGAAGATATGCATCAAGGATGGGACAATCAAAGGTGGGAAGAGTCTCAAGCTTATGGACAACCTTCTTGGCAACAACCTCCTCCGGTTTCTTATAGGTATAATTCCACTCCTAATGCATATCAATCCAATAGCTATGATGGACTCCCTTGTGGTTACCAACAAGCCCCACCATATGCTTACGAACCTTATCCTCAACATAATCCTTAACCATACTCACAAGCCTCATTTTGCCAAACACCTCCATATGACCCCAATCCATACCCACCACACCAACCACCTTTTGAGCCATATGAACCATATATGGAACCACCACAACATCAACACTTCCAAGAGCCACCCCCTTCATACTATTACCAAGATGAACCACCTCCAATATATGAAAATTCTCAACCACAAGATGAATTCTACTTTCCACCACAACCTCCCATGGAAGAATATTCATGTCCATCGATCCAAGAGCTATATGATCCTAATCATGTTATCCAAGCAGAACAAGAGTCAAGGGATCATTTCAAGGAAGCATTGGATCAACTTCAAGCAACCATGGAGTGTGTTGTGCAACAAGTGAAAAAAGTGGAGAGTGTTGAACTGCCACAATCCCACCAAGAAGAACCACCTTCCTATTATTAACCCTTTCTCCAAAACAATGAACCCTCCTATCCACCCCAAGCCCCAATAGATGATGAGTCTCTCACTTTGCTACTTCAAGGACAAAAGGAGGTGAAAAGGGATGTACAAAACTTCATGGCCGCCTTGGATGAGGTGGTGAACCAGTTAGCATCCCAATGCTTGAATGCTCAAGGAACTCCTATGGCTACATGTGAAGAATCCAAGGAAGGGCATAGCATGAAAGAGAGATTGGGAATTTCGGTGAAAAATGAGGAATGTTGCTTTGTGTTGGAACAATTGGAGGAAGCTTTGATTGTTGAAGAATAGGAATAAGTGGTTGAAGACTTAGGAGATGCGGAACCTCCATGGGAACATAGAATTGAAGAAAACCTCTCCAAGAAGATTGAATTTGATATTAAGGAGGAAAGTGCACAACCTTCAAGGAATATTCTGTATGAAGAATTGGATGGGATAGAGCAAGAATTGAGTTCCCATAGCAATGAAGATCAAGCATCAAATCCTTGTGGTAAATCCTTTGAACGTGAAGAACCTTCTCTTGGTACAATTGAAAGAAATATGGAGGTACATTTCTCTCATCCTCCCATTTATGATTTGAGTAAGGGGAAGAAGTTATTAAAATTAATGAACAGAGGATAGAAATTAAGAGATCTTATGAGGAGGTGAAGGTCCTTAGAAAAAGGAGGATGGGAATTGAATGGGCTTTGTCAAGCTCATTGGAAGCTTCTTTACCTAGGTTGTCATCTACTCCTTCACTTGAGTGGATAAAACTCATCTCTATTAGCTTTATTATCCCACTCGAGTATGGCTTGCTTGAAACAGATGGTCAACTTAGGATGCTTTGTAGGATAAAGCGTAAGAGAAAGATGTTTCGTGGTTGGCGTTGCAAATCAAGGTTCATTATGGTTGACACATCAAAGATAAAATATAAAGGTTGAAATAGAGCTCAACTAGATGGGTCTAGGAGGATTGTTGGGCACTTCATTGAGAATTCATCTTACTTGCCACCCGGATGGATTAATAATGATCAACTTCAAGACGGGTGTGAAAATAAAGTGTGGGATCCCGGATCGCACAATGAGGATCAATTTGGGGAGCCCTTGGCTTGTGAAGAACTCCATCAAGGCTTGAAGGCATTACCTTTGAAGAATAGAGCCTATTGGAGACTCAAGCATCGGTGGATGTTCAAGGATGAATTCAAGCACAAGCCACTGATGAGCGGATAATTTATATGCTTTTTGGCATTGTTTTTACATAGTTTTTAGTATGATTTAGCTACTTTTTAGTATATTTTTATTAGTTTTTAAGCAAAATTCACATTTCTGGACTTTACTATGAGTTTGTGTGTTTTTTTGTGATTTAAGGTATTTTCTAGCTGAAATTGAGGGAACTGAGCAAAAATCTGATTCAGAGGCTGACAAAGGACTGCTGATGCTGTTGGATTCTGACCTCCTTGCACTCAAAATGAAATTTTTGGAGCTACAGAAGTCCAAATGGCGCTCACTTAACTGCGTTGAAAAGTAGACATATAGTCCATACTTTGCCCGAGTTTAGATGACGCAAACTGGCGTTTAACGCCAGCTTTCTGCCCTATTCTGGAGTTAAACGCCAGAAACAAGTTGCAAAGCAGAGTTAAACGCCAGAAACAAGTTACAATCTGGCGTTTAACTCTAAGGAAGACCTCTACACGTGGAAGCTTCAATACTCAGCCCAAGCACACACCAAGTGGGCCCCGGAAGTGGATTTCTTCATCATTTACTTATTTCTGTAAACCCTAGTAACTAGTTTAGTATAAATAGAACTTTTTACTATTGTATTTACATCTTGGGACTGTCTTTTGACGAGATCTTTGATCATTGTTAGTCCTTAGACATTGGGGGCTGGCCTCTCAGCCATCCTACCCTATTTTCACTTATGAATTTTCATCGGTGGAGTTTCTACACTCCATAGATTAAGGTGTGGAGCTCTGCTGTTCCTCGAGTATTAATGCAAAGTACTATTGTTCTTCTATTCAATTCATGCTTATTCTTATTCTAAGATATTCACTCGCACACAAGAACATGATGAATGTTATGATTATGTGACACTCATCACCATTCTCACTTATGAACGCGTGATTGATAACCACTTCCGTTCTGTGGTATTTCGAGTAGGATCTGGGATGGGATGACTGTGACGAGCTTCAAACTTGCGACTGTAGGGCATGGTGATAGACGCAAAAGGATAGTAAATCCTATTCCTACACGATCGAGAACTAACAGCTGATTAGCCATACGATATCTGTGCATGGTATTTTTCATCCGAGACGAGCAATCCGACAGTTGATTAGCCGTACAGAAACCGTAGAGGACCATTTTCACTGAGATGACGGGAAGTAGCCATTGACAACGGTGACACCCAACATACAGCTTGCCATAGAAAGGAGTCAGAAGGATTGGATGAAGGCAGTAGGAAAGCAGAGATTCAGAAAGAACAACGCATCTCCATACACTTATCTGAAATTCCCACCAATGATTTACATAAGTATCTCTATCTTTATTTTATGTTTTATTTATATTTTAATTGTCAAAACTCCATAACCATTTGAATCCACCTGACTGAGATTTACAAGGTGACCATAGCTTGCTTCAAGCCGACAATCTCCGTGGGATCGACCCTTACTCACGTAAGGTTTATTACTTGGACGACCCAGTGCACTTGCTGGTTAGTTGTGCGAAGTTGTGAAAAAGAGTTGAGATTACAATTGTGTGTACCAAGTTGTTGGTGCCATTAAGATCACAATTTCGTGCACCAGCCACCTTGATGAAGAGCTCCCCATAAGTCCAACTTAAGGACAATAAACAAAAGTGCTAGGTGGGAGACACCCCACCATGGTAAACTCTTTTCATTTTTTTCTCTTTTGTAAATATTAGTAGAAATTAGTTTGATTTCGTGTTTTTTTTTTTTACTTTGCTGAGTTTATTTGGTAGATTGGTATGTTAAATAAGGTTTCATGGTGTTTTGGTAGCTGTTTAGAGGCTTGGAATGCTTGGTTTAGTGCAAGAACTTAGAAAAAATTTTGAAAAACAGAGCATCAACCCATGCGTACACGTGCCACAAGCATTTTCGACCATCCACGTGCACGCGTTACCCACGCGTACGCGTGTATGCAAAATTTCCACCTCTTAGCCAAAAACCCGAGAGTTGCGCCTGCATTGTGCACGTTTTGTGCCTTTCACACAAACCAACCCACGCGTAAGCATGAAAGACGCGCACGCATCGACTCTCTGGTCTGCCAAACACGCGTACGCGTGACTCACGTGTATGTGTCGATGCCATTTCACCAATCCACGCTTTCGCGTCAATGGACGCGTACGCATGGACTGCCCTGTTCTTTTTTTTCCCTTCCTCTCTTCTTTTCTTTCTTCTTTCTTCTTTCCTTCTTCTTTCTTTCTACCTTTCTTCTTCTCTCCTCTTCCTTTCTTACTTTATTCTTTGCCCTCTTAAAAAAAAGAGTTTTTTCTCATCTTTCATTTTCTTTTGTTTATTACATTTGGATACTTTTATTTATTGCATTTTAATTTTGTTTTTATAGCTTATTCTTACCTTCTTTTCTAAGGTATTATTTTAATAATGATGTTGAATTTTCATACTCAATTGTTGAGAATTTCTTGGTTATTTTGGTGCCCCTTGACTTGTTTGATATTACTAGGTGATAAAACTTTTAAAATCAATGCTCAGTCTTTTAGGATTCTTGCATCCTTTATGCATTGGCATGAACTTCTATTGTCTTTCATGACCCACTCTTTCTTGTTTGAACTTGAAGCTCAACATGCTCTTCATGGCATTTACTCATGCTTTGACTTTATGCCGGTATCAAGTAATAGTTGATATGCCCTTTGCCTATATTGCTTTCTCATTCACATGTTGTAGCTAACATGTAGTGAAAACCCTACTTTTATTTGGCATTAGCCCCCACCTATGTTCTATCTGCTTTGATATCTTTGTTGTATGCTTAATTTTCTTTCTTTTTCTTCCCTTTTAGGTTGGCCACGAAAAGAGAAAAAGGAAAAGCTTCTAAATAGGGCAACAAACAAGTTATCCGCACAATCTTTTGAGGAAGCTCATCAATTGTAGCAACCCGTCCACCTTGCTCTTCTTTGCATGCACCGAGGACGGTGCAATTTTTAAGTTTGGGGAGGTCGTCTGACCGATCTCCACGGGTAATAATTTCTTTTTTTCAACACCAATGTTAGCTAGTGGTTGTATTGCATGATAGGTTGCATGTTAGTTAGAATTCGTACATATTTTACCACTTCTTTTTATATTAGGACTACTTGGTTAGGGTGATGATTTCTTTCCGAGAAATTGTTTTAGGGCACCCTACCAATTTGAAAAATTTTTTTGAACTTGCTTGAAATAATTTATTCTGTAATATGGTTTTTGAGCTAAGAACACAAGCTTGTTAGTTTTGAGCCTAATGATGTGGTTACATCTTATAACCACTTATTTTTCCTTCTTGTGTGCATTGTTCTCTTTCTATGATTGTAATCTTTGATTTGTTTAAATCTTTATGTCCATTATTCCGTGTATTCATGCATTTATATGATTGAGGCCATCATTTCATTAGCTCACTTGCCCAAATAGTCCCTTTTATCTTCCATTTTTAGCCAACTTTGAGCCTACGATTAACCCACTTGTTCCTTATTTTAGCACATTACAAGTCTTAAAGCGAAAAATAATAAATGTCCTTTATTTGGATCTTTGATTAGCTTAGGCTAGTGAGTGTGAGTATCATTCAAGTGTAGGGAAACTTGGGACATTGGTTGGGATAAAAGGGTGTTTTGTTTTTTTTTTGTTGTTGTAAATATTGGAAATTGGGTACATACTCATGTATTAATCAAATGTTAGACCTTATGCATTGATGTTCTTATATATTGATTGCAAGAAAGAAAAAAATATGAGAAAAACAAAAAGAAAAGAAAAGAAAAGAAAAAGAAAAAAATATAGAAAAAGAAAGAAAAAAGAAAAGAAATAAAAAGGGGACAAAATGCCCCTGAGTGAATTCAATAAAGTCAATGCATATGTGTTGTGAAGTAAAAGAAAATGCATGAGTATGTGAAAAAGTGAAGAATGGGTAGTTAGGTTAACTTTTAATTGTATAATTTATTATATAGGTTAGGTGGGAAGTTTAAGTTGATCAAAGATTCAAATTCTAGTCCACTTAACCATATACAATCCTACATTGACCCTAGCCCCATTACAACCTATGAAAAGACCTCATGATGAATGTATGAATGCAATGAATAATTGTTGATTATTAGATAAAAAACAAATCTTGGAAAGCATGATTAGGGGAGAATTGAGAGAATTGACCCTATACACTTGAGCGACTAGAGTGCAAACACTTCCGGTGAGGGTTCGATGCTTAATTCCGTGATTCCCGGCTTTCATGAGTGTTCTTCTTGCAAGTCTATTTGAACTTCATTTTTATACTTGAATTGGTAGGATTCATGAATCGTCATATGATCTTGGCCCTACTTGTGCATGTATGTCTTGGAGATTGATTTACTTTTAACTAAGTAGGTAGGATCATTTTTCATTTAGTTGCATTCATTTAGACAGGATGCATATAGATAGATTGTATTGAATAAATGTTCATAACCATTTTCTTGTCCTTCTTGGTATAGCATGAGGACATGCTATTGTTTAAGGGTGGGAAGGTTGATAAACCCCATTTTTAGGGTTTATCTTGTGTTGAATTTAGAGGGTTTTGTCAACTTGTCTCCTATTTATTCACTAAAATAGCATGATTTTGTAAATTCTCCTTTAATTGTGCTTAAGAGTGAAAACATGCTTTTTGGGTCTTAAAATAGATAAATTTAATTCACCTTCATTCCATTAGATGCCTTGATATGTTTGTTAAGTGATTTCAGGTTTAGGAGGCAAAGATTGGATTGGGAATGAAGAAAAAGCATGTAGAAATGGAGAACTCATGAAGAAATGAAGGAATCGCAAAGTTGTCAATCCTGACCTCTTTGCACTTAATTGATCATAAATTGAGCTACAGAGGTCCAAATGAGATGGTTTTAGTTACGTTGGAAAGCTAGCATCCGGGGCTTCAAAATGATATAAGATTTTCCATAGTTGCCTAGCGTTTAGGGATGTGTACGCATGATGTACACGTACGCGTCAATGATTGCACGTGACTCACTAAAGGCAACTCGTGGCCAGCGATTTTTGAAGCATTTTGGGCCAAATCCAACTCATTTCTGATGCTATTTAACCCAAGGATTGAAGAGGTATGAACTAGGGAGTTGCCAATTAGTTTAGTTTAGTTTAGTGTTAGTTTCTAAAGAGAGAAGCTCTCTCTTCTCTCTAGAATTAGGGTTCTTAGTTTTAGATCTAGATCTCTCTCTTCTCTTGCTTCAATTTTCCTTTTCCTCTTTAATTCTTCTCTTGTAGTTTTAGCATTCTACTTCTCTTGTAGTTTCTTTGTATTGTTAATTGTAGTTTATGAATTCTTTTGTAGATCTACATTTCTTCTTCAATGCAATTGGTAAGTTCTTTGTTGTTTCATAATTGTTTTGCCTTTCTATTGTTAATCTCTTGTTTTTGTAGTTAGATCTATCTTTAATTCTTGCAATTCATGTTGTTTACCTTTGTTGTCTTTTATGTGTTTGATGAAATGCTTCTTTTAGTTATGAGGTAGATTTTGTTCCTCTTGACTTTAGTTGAGTAATTGGAGATTCTTAAGTTATCTAATTCCTTTGATGATTGATAATTGGAAGTTCCTAATTAACTTTAATGCCACTAAGCTAGTCTTTCATTATGAGTTGGCTAGGACTTGTGGACTCAAGTTAATTCATCTACTTGACTTTTCTCCTTGGTTAGAGGCTAACCAAGTGGAAGCAATGAATGATTCTCATCACAATTGATAAGGATAACTAGGATAGGACTTCTAGTTCTCATACCTTGCCAAGAACTTTCTTACTTGCTAGTTTATCTCCTTTGCCATTCATATTTCTTGTCTACTATCTCAAAACCCTAAACATACTTCATAACTAATAATAAGAACACTTTATTGCAATTTCTAGGGAGATCAACCCAAGGTTTGAATACTTCGGTTTATATTTTTAGGTATTTGTTACTTGTAACAACCAAATTTTTGTATGAAAGGATTATTGTTGGTTTAGAAACTATACTTGCAACGAGGATTCATTTGTGAAATTCTAGACCACAAAAAATTCGGTCATCACTGTCCCACAGCCTTCGCCAATCTACCCTCCGTGCGATCCCATCACCACCTCCTACCTAACCTCCTCACAAACTATACAAACATAGATAATGCAAACAAGGAAACCACAGGTAATATTCGAATATATAACAAGTAATTCAAGAAGCAAGTAGGCATATTATACAGCTAGGAAAACTCAAGTAATCAAAGCAAGCAAACATATAGAAGATGCATATGATGAATGTCTGCCCTATTGGCTGTGATATCACATGTCGGTTATTGTGCCAAACCCGACGGCAAATCCGGTTAACAACTTCCGGATTAGTTTCTCTATTGCGCATAAGGAGGAATAATTCCGAAGGAGAGTTCCCTATCACCTTCTCCTTTCAGAGGAAAATATTTTGAGGGAGCGTGCCCTACCACCTTCCTTTGGTTGTCGCATGATTCCTGTAGGTTAGTGCCCTACCACCTTGCAATCAGAGAGAAACCCATGCTCAGGAGAAAAATTCCGAGGGAGATTGCCCTACCACCATCTCCTTTCAGAGGAAAATATTCCGAGGGAGCGTGCCCTACCACCTTCCTCTGGAGCAATCAAAATGAGTGAGAAGCTCAACTTCAAGCCTCACATCCGAACGTAGGCAGGATACTGTCACAACCCCTACGACAGATAGTAATGCATTTTATAATTACGTAATCAAACTCAGAGGCCCCTCCTCATAGCACACTTCCACTCATTCTCATTCCATCAACCATAATCATCCATTTCCAAGTTTTTAACTCATCATAACCATCCTCTATCCATGACTTTCTATTCCAAACTCACTAGTTCGTTAATTTCTCAATTCATATACCATTCTCCTTTCACACTTCTCCAAACCCATTCTCAGTACCAGGAACCTAAGCCTCCATTCTCTAACCTTTCAAACTAATACCAATTCAAATATTCTAGGATATTTCCCATATTTCAATACCCAAAGATAAGCCCAAGAGTCTTAAACTGGTGTTATAGAAGTGTACAACCTTGTTGGAAAGGTGAATTAATTGAAAAGAAAGTTTAAATTTGTGAAACAGGGCGTGTGCGTACGCACAGGGTTGTGCGTGCGCACGCCCGGGAAGATTTTGAAAGTGTGCGTACGCATAGGGGTGTGCGTACGCACAGGTACTAAAATTTATAAGCCTGTTCACTCGCACAAGCTGTACGAGTGCCCCCAACAAACAACCCTTCCCGACTTGTGTGTGTGCACAGGGCTGTGCGTACGCACAAGTTGTATTTCTTTATTGATGTGCACGCGCACAAGCTGTGCTAATGCTGCAAGCAGATAGCCTTTTCTTGCTTGTGCGTACGCACAGGTTTGTACGTCCGCACAAATTGAGAATTTCGCAGGATTGCGCATGCGCACAAGGCTGTGCATGCGCACATATCAGAAATCCTGAAATTCTGCAACTTTGCAGAATTTCATATTTTTAACACCAACTTTGAGTAATCATAACTACCTCTACAAAATTTCAAATTTTACAAACTTTATATCGATTCGAAGAATTTTCAATGAACTTTAAATCTAAACCAATTCCAATAGATTTTGAAAACCGGGAAAAAAGTTATGATCAGACAAAGTTCATCAAAAACCTACTTTTACCAAAAGTCTCAAAACTTCAAAATTACCAACATCTCCAACCAAAACCAACCAAAACCACTTCAATCTTCAATTCTATCATAACCTACCCTTTATAACATATTATACCATTCTCAACCACCAATCCTCAATTATGTAATACCAAAATCAATCCTCCACCAACACTTTCCTCAATCCTAATTCAATCATTACCCAAACCTCATAAATCTATCCCATTTCATATCTATTTCAATCTCTCATACCATCTTTACCAATTTCAACATCATAATTCATCAACATATTCCAAAATCATCAACTCAAGTGTAATTCACATCATTTATCAACAATCTTAACACTCACCTTCATTATACCAACCACATCACTAACCATCATCAATTACCAACCACATCAACAACAATAAATCACATATCCAATATGAAACATAATAATCCTTAAATACCAACAATCATTATCAAATTCACATATTTCTCATCTCAAAACCCCATATCATCATTATCTTCATACAAGTTATCCTCACACATCAAAATCACACACAATCATCATAATTCATTCCTATCCTATGGGTCACTAGCCTAAGTGTCTATGAATATTATATACTACGTAGAGAAAATCGAAACCATACCTTGGTCGATTCCCAAAATGTCCTTAACCCACAACGAGTACCACAAGATCACCAACAAACTTTCCAACACTATCCAAGCTTCCAACAATTACCAACAAGCTCCAAACTCACAACAAACAAGCTATATACAAACCAAATATCACTAATCAAACTAGGGCTCAACATAAACATAATCTCACAAAGGTTTCAAGAGATCTTACCTTGTCCAACAGTTTTGAAAGCCAAAACCACCAACAATCAAGTGTTAGAGTGTACCTAAAACACCCAAGACACAAGATTTCACTCAAAACCAAACCCTAAAACTCGAAATTCTCAAAGGCACGAAAAATGGGTAGGGAAGCTCGAGGAACTTACCACAATGCTTAGATAGAAAGGACGGGCTCAGCGTGAGCTTCGCGTAGCCGCTGACGGCACGCAAATTGGAGCACCGTAGCTCAAGATATTGCGCATTGAATGGAGAAGTGAATAATGTTTTTCTCTCTTCTCTTCTTCTCCTTGTAGCTGGTGTGTGTGTTTATGGGTTAAGGGTTCATTAATGAATCCTTGTATATGTTGGAGTTGAGCCCAACTTGGGTCCGGTCTAACCCGTTAGCGTTTTTAGCTCGTTCGGCCCAACTTCAGGCCAAACATTTAAAATTAACGCCCGATTTTCTATTTCTAATATTTTCTAAGGTTTTTGACGGTTTCTACTTTTTCTTGCGCAACACCAGGCAGACTTGAACCGGTTCAACTGCCGGTTCGCAATTTTTCACGATTTTTCGCAGAAAACACATTTTCTGACTCGGAAGGACCTACTGAGCCAAAAAATCATACTCAAATCCCCAAATTCTCATCCTAACTTTCCATAATTTAATTTGGGCATCTAAATAATTTTATCCGTGAAAAATCTAGTTCTTACAATGCAAATCCAAGAAGCAACATTAAAATAATATATATAAAAAACCTGCAGTAAAGATTCACTCCTCCTATTCATAACCAAATTCTCCTACCAAGAGGAACGCATGAATGACTTTAGATTTGATAAACAATTGAGCAACAACACACTCTTAACTCCTTACATCACCAACCAAGCACCTAACAAATTAACTAGCTAACTGTAACCACTTTAATTAATTCCTAACAGCCGACTAAGTCAGTTATAGAGTTGCAAGGGAAAAAAAGAGAAGGAAATTTAGCCATCTCAGATAAATAGAGTGAAAATATAAACAATCTAGAATAATTTCAAGAAGGTAACAATGCATAGAAAGTTAAACATGAAAAATTCGAACCTTAATAAGTAATCGCAAATAAGGATGTAGGCTTTGTGAAACTAAGCTATGACAGATTTTTTCTAAGATCTAAGATCGGAGATCGAAGATCAGAGAAACACCTTAATAGAAGTAAGCAATAGAAGATCTGAGTTCAATGAGAGAGAGAGAGAGAGAGACAGAGAGAGAGAGACAGAGAGAGAGGTAAAGTTACAAAAGAAGACCTGAGATCGTTGCCAATCACCCCCGTACCAACGTCAATCTAATGCTTCAACGAAAGACCCAAAAATCCCTAACAGAGATGCAGAGAAACAAAACCCCCAAAAATCAGCACCAAAAACAAATTTGAAACCCTAGCCCAAACAAAAACAAAGAAATCAATGCCTTCTGGAATCGAAATGCTGAGTTCAGTAGCCACTAGAGCCTTGCCTCTCACCGGAATCTTCGCCTCCACAGCACTAACAGAAAAAACAAAATAAAACAGCATTTCAGTTTCGGTTTCAGCTTCTCTAACAGAGTAATTGTTTCAGTTTAACTTAAGAGCGAGAGGTACCTGAAGAGATCGTAACCGGCAGAGAGAGGAAAAGCCCTAGAATAAAGAACGGCGTTGTCGGAGAGCTTTTTTACACGGAAGAGACAAAAGAGAGATAGCTAAAAGGGAGATGAGAGCGACGTATGTTCAGAGAAGAGAACCCTAGAAGGAAGAACGGCATTGAAGGAGCCAAAGATTGCAGTTTTTTTATTTTATATACGTGTGAAAACGACAGTTCAAAACTGCCATAATCACCAGAACCGCCAAAATATACAAAGCCAATTACGGCAGCAATAAATTTGCCATAATGTCTCGATATTATGGTGGTTCTTTAAAACCACCTTAATATCAATGCCATTTTAACCCTTTTTTTGTAGTGTTTCTATAGGTTTTTCTACTTTAATGGTTTTTTTCCATATTTTCCATTCTTCCTAATTGATTTTCATTATATCTAACATGGTATTAGTAAATTTTAATTGTTGATGTAATTTCTTAATATCTCTTTTTTTATTTTATAATTTCGCATGTGACTCTTATTCCAGGTAAGAATTCAGCTACATAATTTAAACAACCTAAAAATCTTTGTAGCTGTTTTTTGTCAGTTATTTCATTTGGAAATTTATCGGCAAATTCAATGGCTCTTTTAATAGGTACTATAGTTCCCTAGTAAATTTCATATCCTAAAAATCTTACTTTAGTTATAAAAATTTTTATTTTTTTCTGATAAAACTAATCCTTGTTCTTTTCTAATATTCATAAATTTTTTTAGATGATATATATGCTAATTTATTCCTTTTGAATATATTAATACATCATCAATATATACTATAGTAAATTTTATATGCGGGTAAAATATATTATTCATTATTTCTTAAAACTTGTTTGGAGCATTTTTTAATCCTTGGGGCATTACATTCCATTCATAATATCCAAAGGGTACTATAAAAGCTGTTCTATATCTATCTTCCTCTTTAACTGCAATCTGATAATATCCTGATTTTAAATCAAATTTTGAAAAGATATTTACTTTATTTAATCTTTTAATTAAATCGCTTTTATTCGGTAAGGGATACCTAATCCATTTTAGTACCTTGTTAAGAGGTTTATAATTGATGACTAATTTTGGAGCACCTCTTTCTATTTCAGATGCTTTCATCACATAGAAGCCTGTACAGCTCCAGGGTGATTTCGAACGCCTTATTAGTCCTTTATCCAAATATTCTTGTATTTCTTTTTTACAATATTCTAGATATTCTTTATTCATATGTATTGGTTTTGCCTTTGTTAGTATATCTTTTTCATTAAACCCATCTTCATATGGTAAAGATATCTCATGTAATTTTCTATGATGAAAAACTTTGGAGTTTAGGCTACATAATTCTTTCTTAATTTTTTCTTCAATTGTTTTTATTTTATTTTTTATTTCAGGGGTTTGTAATTGTTCTTCTATTCTTTTATATATAACTTCTTGATTTAAATAATTAATTTATCTTATTTTTCTTTCTATAATATTGATTTGGATTAGTAGGTGTTGTAAAATTTTCTCTTGGTTCGAATAGTTAATTTGTTTTGTTTCCTTTTCTATAACATTAACTTGGGTAGATAGATGTTGTAACATATTGAGCTCATGTTGTTTTGGTTTAGTGAGAAATTCAAAATGAATTGGATGATTTGAAATACATAAACAAGTTATTCCGTCGATATCGACATTAAAAATATATAATAGTATTGTAAAAGGATTTCCTAATATGACTTGATAAGATATATTTCTTGCCAAAAAGAATGTAATGGAAAAACATACTCGATTTTTATAGATTTTTGCTTTGGATAATTTATAGTCTATCGTCATTCTATCATTTTATGCTTTTAGAACTTTTTCTGTAATTTTTTCATAATATTTTCTAGGTTTAACCCTTCTTGTATACAATTAACATCAGCTCCTGAATCTATCATAGCTATGAAATTGAATTTTTCTTCTCCTATAATTAAGGTTATTGTGGTGAACCACTTTTGATATGCTAATAAAGTTAGTATATTTATGTAATTTTCTAGACCCATATTAATATAATTCTCTGGAATTATTATGTTACTAGTCCCTTCTGTTTTACTAATACTATTTTACGAAGTTTGTTCTTGGATTTTTATTATATTTTCTCCTTCTATTTTTAGTAATCTATTGTCCATATTAATATTTTGTTGTTTCAATTTTGAAACTTCTCTTTTTAACTTTTTTATCTCCTCTTTAAGAGAATTAAGAGAGATTTCTTCTTGTGGGTTCTTAAACCGATTATAAATTTTTTTTATTTCTATTGGTCTTATTTCCTGCTTACTTTTTTCTTCTTTTTTAACTAACTCTGCTTTTTTTATTTATGAACTCATCTCTTAATGGGGTATCCTCTAACTTGTCAAATATTCTGATTAGTGTAGAAGTCTGTTCTCTAGTCAAAACATTTACAATTTTTTCACAATTTCTATAGTTACATAATTCTATTCCTAAACAATTATTCTGCTCATCTTTTTTACTATTTTTTCTGAGCTTTTTTCTTCTGACATAAGCTCTAATTGTTGTATAAAATAATCTTCAGTGTCAGAAGAGTCCTTATAGATTGATTTTTCTTCTTATTCTGAGTTGATTAATATGGCTGTTAGAGCGTGTTTAATTTCTTTATTTTCTATTTTATTTATCTTTTGTTCTGTTGTACACTTATTAGCATAATGTCCTTGTTTTTTACGTTTCCAACATGTTACTTTCTTTTTCTTATTAGAAGATTTAGGTTTTCCTTTAGGGATTTTATAGAATTTTTTATAATGTTTCTGTTCATAATAAAGGAGTTTATCTATATTATATTTGAGTTTTCTATAAATTTTTTTTAATTTTATGTTGACCACTGGGTGTTTTTTCTGGAGCTATTCCATATTGATAACAAAACGTTCCAAGTTCTTTTTTTCCATGTTAATTTCTTGTTTTATTTTTTGTTGTATCTTGATACCTGTGCATACTTCTATGTCTGTTTGTACTATTATATTATGCAATTGTCCAAAGGTTAATGGGTTATAGTGAATCTAGGTCCCAAACTGTGTTTGTAGTTTTTGTAATTTTTTTAGAGAATAATTTTGGTAAAGCTGCTATGAATCTTTCTTTCCAGAAAGGTGCATGTGCATCATCTCTTATAATAACTTTTGACATAAAGACATCTTTATACCATTAATAATCAGACATGGTTGGACATCTTAAATTTATTAATTGGGTTCCTATCCTATCTTTAAATGTACTTGGATCTCCTACAAAATTTTTAATAATGGTATATATTAATGTGGATATAGCATCTGGTGACTGATCTTCTTGTTTAATGCTATTAATAATTATTTTTTTTCTTGGATGCTGAGAAAATTATCCCCCCAACCTTTTAATTGTCATGTAAATTCTTGGGTTAACATAATTGCTGCTTCTTTATCAGAAGCTTTTCTCATTTTATAAGCAGTTGCAGCCATAGTCATATTACACATTTGATCTAAGGCTTGTTCACTTAATCCATCTATATTCCATTCTACTAAGTCTGATCATGAGAAACTATTTTGTACTAATGCGTTCTTTCTTCTAAGCCTACATCTATTGGTGATGGTCTAGGGTAATAATTTCTTATTTTAAGATAATCTCTTTTATGAGATATTTTATTTATTTCTAATTCTTCTTCCTTTTTTAATGTATTAATTGTCATTTTTTTCAAACTAATACTTCTAAATTTTTCTTTTAATTCATCAACTTCTGCTTCCACTTTAGATTTTAAATTAATATTATCTAAGCTTTGTAATTTATATATAAGTTTTTCTACTTTAATGGATTTTTTCATATTTTCCATTCTTCCTAATTGATTTTTCATTATATCTAACATGGTATTAGTAAAGTTTAATTGTTGATGTAATTTCTTAATATCTCTTTTTTCTATGCTTCCTTCTGCATTGCTATCTTTATAGGGTGTTGCTTCAACTTCTAACTCTTTTTCAACTGGTATTTTAATAGTTTCTTTAGGAGGATATTCAGATTCTATTATTGATCCTGAACTAGTTTTCCATACAACAGTTGATTTTGTTAAAGGACATAATTTCTTATTGTTTTCAGAGTAATGATTAATGTACCAGTCAAAGAAGTATAAATTAATTCTATTTTCTTTCATAAAATCACAAAATAGTTCTCTTAGTCTAGTAACTTCATTTTCGGAATAATTTGTAAATTACCAATCTCTTAATGGTTTATTATTATCAGCATTAAAATCTTGTCTTATCCATTCTTTATCAATCTCAAATGGTTCTTCTTTGATAATTACTGATAATACTTGTGATCATATTCTGAAGGTGCTTTATATACAGGAGTGGCTATATGAGGCCTTATATTATTAATTCATATAATATTATCCATATTTTCTATTGATGAATTTCTATCACTAATAGTTTCAATACTATCAGAAATTCTTAATGATTGGGATCTATTCATCCTAATTCTAATATTCGGTCCTTCTCTTATTATTTCTCTTAATCTAGTATTTTCTATTTGTGGTTCTTCAATAATATCAGGTATTACCCATTCTTCAGACATTTTGCTTATTAATTGCTCATGTTTTATTAGATTTTTTTAGATTTGCATGCATAATTATCGTTTCTTCTTTTGAGGATTGTCTTAATGCTTTAAAGTTATAATTAACCTTAGTAATTTTATAATATATTCTATAGATTATTTCAAATGGATCATATTTTTCATTTATGATTTTTTCATCAAATTGGACATACAATTTTAAGGCTTGCCAAGTGTATTCATTTTTTAGATTCATAGCATAATTCGGATAACAATTAAAGAAAACTGGTCCATCATGACAGTTACTTTCTAATATTCCTATTAACGAGTCACTAAAATTTAGAAATCTTGTATCTCTTAATGTCGATAATATAAGAAAATTTATTCCTATTCTAAAATTAGGTTTTACTATTACTTGTATTAATCCTATATGGATGAAGTTATACCCTTTGTTATTATGTTCTTTTAGCTTATCTTCTTTTAAGATGGTAAAAAGTCCTATTATTACTTGTTCCCGGTTTAGAGTATTCTAACATATGAATTTCATAATCTCTTCTTTCCCAGAAATTTCTTTTTTTATATATATATTTCCTTTATATCTATTATAAGTATGCTCCAATTATGAAAATTTTCTTCTAACTTGGCTATTTCTACTTCATTTTTAGTTCCAGAGGTTGATGCCTCAGCATTATCTATTTTTATTACTAAAAAATTATTTTTTACTATATTTAAACTACTCATCGTTCTTAATAAACTAACCATTTTACGGTTAGAACTTTGTAAGTTACGGGACCACCCTCATTAACTAACGGATTCACTGCCTCACTAGGACTTACAATCGGAACCACGATCTAAGCTGACTAACGTATTAACAGTTCTCACCGCTACTTCAAAGTTTTAACTATAAAACTTTTAGTTTATGAAAAAAACTTATAATAAGAATCTAGTTAAAAATATTTCTTTATAGGTAGAGCCTGCCCCTTTTATGAAATAGAAAAATAAAATCAACACATAACATCAATTCAATTATACATACATCTCGATAACTGAGACACTAATTAGAACTTGTGCATATCTCATATACTGAATCTTTTACGAATTTTACATATATCTCAAGTATTCAATATCTATTTAGCTCTTATGATATAGATGTAATCGAAATATAACACATTGTACATTTACTTAATTACACTATATTTATATATTTTCGTAAAATTTATATTTATTTAATTTAAAATAAAAAATCCAAAAAAAAGGTTATTGCTAGAGTGAGTATAGTATAGCTATAACCTCTATTGGTTATATTAAATTTCAAACGTGGACACGTGGCTAATGTAACTAGTAAATATGATTTTAACAAGTATTATAAGGCGTGTTTTAAACAAAATAATAGGACTGTATTATTTCATCTAACTAAATTATTATTTTGATCTAAAAAAAAATCAAGTTATAATAAAATGATTCTTAAAAAAAATTAGATTTTCTAACATTTTGATTTTGAACTAATTAGTTCTAAAAAAATATATCCTTCCGTCAATAAATAGTGTGAAACGAAATGAAAATTATCCATATATTTCGTTATTTACAATAGTTCATATTTCGTTGCTATCACATGAATATGAAAATGATGTAGTTTTGATCCGTGAAACATTTATATCTTTTGAATTTTCATATATTCTTTAACAATTTCTCTCTATTTATTATAAATTCAGTTCTATCATAACAAGTAAAGTTTTCGTTTCAAAAATTGTTATCTTCATAGATAAATATGTCAGAATAATTAACAATACATATAAATATCATCGTTAAATTTTAATTAATGAATTAATAGAAAGACATCATGTGTCTACCATTTGTTATCATGAAAGACCAAATTGATACTTTTTTCTTCAGAAATTAATTAACCCGACATCAAAATCTTTGGATACCTAATTGTCACTTTACTCAGTAAAATATTATTTTGACTTTCTAAGATAATCTTGTTTAAAGTATCTATTTTTATAAATAATAAACAATTTATGTATTCACAACTAGAAAATGGATTAATACAGACATATCTAGTCTTTATTACAAACGGATTTTTGGTTACCGACGAAAGTACCGACGGATTTTGTTCCTCTGTAAAAGCCTCGTCGAAAATTATTTACCGACGGATTTTTTTTCCGTCAGAAAATTACCAACGAATTTTTACCAGTTACCGACGGATTTTTCTCTGTAAATTCTCCATCCATTTCCTAAGACGACGAACTTTCCGACGGATTTTCTGTCGGTAATTACAGACAGATTTTTCGATGGATTTTTCGTCTGTAATTACAGATGAATTTTCTATCTGTAATTACAGACAGATTTTTTGACAGATTTTTTGTCGGTAATTATAAATAGATTTTTTTACGGATTTTTCGTCGGTAATTACAGACGAATTTTCCAAACTTTGAATACAGATAGAAAATCCGTCTGTAAATCCATCAGCAAGATAATTTTTTTGGATTTTTCATTGCAAAATACACCTTTTTTCATACAAAATAAATATAAATTTAATAAATAAATTTTTTTATCTAATTTGTATTCGAATATTTATAATATTTCAAAAAATAAATAAATTTATTGTATTATCAAACTGAAAGAAAAAAGTAATAAACAAGAAAGCCAATATAATTCAAAAAATAAACAAAGTGTATTGATACAACAACTATAATAATAAATAACAACTATACATCAACAAAATGTGTTAATACATCAACTATAATTCAAAACATAAATTCCATGTATTATTCTTATAGCATCATATAAATTTTGAATGCCAGCATCAGCTACGAAGTCACCATGGAGGCCAAGAATGTTGAGAGTTCCCATAAAATTGGTAAATATTGTAGCAGATTTAGCTGATGGAAGATTCAAAGTTCCAACCAAGAATGTGACCAAATTTATAGATATTCCCATAACACATTCGTTCAGCTAGTTCAGTTCCTGCATAGTGAAAAAAATATGCAAATTTAGAGAGTGTGTAAGAGAGAAGTGAATTTTTGAGAGTACCATACAAAAGTTCCATATTGCGAGACTGATCAACAACCCCTAAGGATTCAGATCATAATAACAACTTATTCATGCTGTAAAAACCTAATAAATTCCATATAAATACATCTAAGAATAAATAAACTTGTATACGGAATAACTTATGTAAAGCGTCTACCAGAGCTGGGATGATACTGTCACTCAAAAACTTCAAATAGGATGCATCCCGACCTTGAGATTGCCCTTTCTCAATAGCCAACTTTGCAGAATGTAATAGCTCCGGAATTGCTAAAATGATATAGAAAATCATAACCATTAAAAATAGTTGGGATAATGGCATAAAGCAACTTAATGAGCAGAGAAAAATTATTAACAGAAAAAGATGCAATGGAACAATCATTCTTATACCTGAAACGGCTGCTTTTCTAACCTCCTCATGGAAGTAAAATTTAAGAAGTGGAACTAAATTTCCTGCAACCTGTCCCACATGCAATTTAATACTCAGAAAAAGATGTTTCTATAAACAAAGTGCAATATTAAAGGTGTTATTAACTTTTATAGTGTTCCCAGTCTAACCTGATCAATCCATGGAAAGAATCCTTCCTTCAACTCATCAGCATAACAGCAAAGCATGTTACAAGTTGTGGCCTTTTCTTCCAGAACACTAGTTTTGATACCAATTCTTTTGTCCCCAAGAGTGATGGTCTCCATACTATAATAGTATAATGAATAAACAAAACTTAGTTGGATTTATCTTGCCTAAATAAAATTATCAATGCATCTTACTCACCGGTCAAATGAAACTGTAATGAGCATTCGAAATGACTGCAAATATGTATGTGCATGTGCATCAAGATCTATGTGTGTTGTGAGCACAGTGCATACATCATGAAATGCAAGCAAATTTCTTAAGTATTGAAAACAAAGAATAAAAAGAGTCACTAAAATTATAGATATTAAGAAAAGGAACTAATAAGATTATAGATATTGACATATGCAAATCATATAAAATACCTGAGATAAATCAGCCACTGATGCTAAAGCAGTTAAGGCACCCTTTTGTAGCATTTGCTTACTATTCTAAAAACACAGGAAAGGAAAATCCAAAAATAAGTGGTATGATGAAAGAATATATATGTATTAAAACAATAATATTACCCTTGGGAATAATATTCTATAAACATACCTGAAGAATTACAAGCAACTTGCTAACAATTCCATCCAAGTAGGATGTTAAATATCAGGTGTTCAGTTCTCACTGAAGTTGAGTACTGCTAAAACAGCATGTGCCTATATAGATCATATTACAGAAAAGTTTATACTAGAAGCTTATCTAATTAAAAAATAAGGTAGATCCAATGCCTATATCGTATTACACAAATGTTTATAGTAGGGCTCAATGGCTTATGTAGCCGATCCCACATAGTGGAATAATAAGGCTTTGTTGTTGTTGTTTATTTTTTATTTTTACTTTTTTTAAGGTAGATCTACAAACTGCACTTTTGCATAGCATGTTGATTATTACCAAAGGAATAGAATAAAACCAATTGCCATCAAGATATATAAATCTAACAGGACAGTGAATTTACTACAACATATAATACAATGTCATTCTTTTATGAGTTTATGCTATATTGAGAATGCAAGAAACTAATATTGTAAATGAGACCTGCACTAGTTATAAAGTTGCATAGCAACAATCAAGACTATACCCAAAGCTCATAAGGAAATGACATCATTTTCATTTCAAATTTCCACTAATCATTGTGAGATTATCCATGTTCAGTGACAATAAAAACTACACTGACCTACACACGAGGATTTGGAAAATCATCCATGGCAGCCGCTAGTGCTGGCAACACTCCTTGATGGTATTGAATTTGCAAATATGGACCCAAATCAGTAGACAGTTAACCGATTGCATTGATAGCTGCCCACCTCACACGAGGGTGTTGATCATTGATCATTGAAGGAGTTTAATACCATAGCCACAACTTGATCCAAATTCTTTATCATGACCTGCAGCAGCAATGGGAAGGCAACACAAAATAAAAACCACAAACACGGAGTGAAAAAAAGAGGATACTTCCTACATGGATAAGTAACTTCACAATCAACAAACAATCATATACAAATTACAAGATATTATACTACCTAACATGAAAAGTTAACAGCAATTCGAAAGTTAAAGTTTTATGTTCACTACCTTTGAGCAACCCTCAGCAATTTGAGCAAGTGCAATCAATGCAGCATGGCGTTTTTGCCACTCAGGAGCAGCTAAATAAGCAGGCAACTATTCAGACGCAACCGGGACAATAGTATTCCCACCCAGTGATATCGAAAGTCTATCCAAACACTCTTGTCCAACACTGTAGTTACTTGTTTCGCTGGCATCTTCGTCCTCTGTCTCAGCACTGTGCCAAGCAGGATCATCCTCAATATCCAATAGCATCTTCATCAGAATGGCGAACATCCTGCTGATAAACTGAGGCAGCTTCCTCATCATCCCAGGTGCCCTCTCCCTCGCCTCGGTCAGAGTAATCACAAACTCGATCGCCAAATGCCGCGTCCCTTCCTCCAGCGACTCTGCCTCGGCAATCTGAAGCATGCCTCCAACAACATCCACCTGCTGCCGCCAGAGGAACCTCAGCTCCGTACCAGCAAGCTCGATCAGAAGTTCCAGAGCCTCCTGTGCAGTTAACCACTAATCGGCACTGTTTCAAACCGGATTTTGAGACCAGAGCAAGACACGGCACAATAACGCGTTTGGAATGAAAAATTAGCGAGAGAAACAAGGGATGGAGTTAGGGCTAACTTGGTTGGTGGAGTGCGAATAGATCAAAAGATTGAAGATCTATGCAACCCTATATATAAAGTGTTTGATTCAGTTTGATTCAATTAGTGGAGAAGCTGGTCTTTTCCGGAGAAGAAGTTACCAACGGAGTCAACTATCATTCTGAGATTCGCTTCAAGCTTTGCCATTCAACAATAACCACCGAGTTTCCACCGAGTTGAGATGAGTTTCACGAATCGCTGCAGACGTGACGAGAGCGGCGACGAAGGGAGCCCGTGCGATAAAAGGGATGACAAAGAGAGATCCTGCGACGCGAGTAGCGGTGACAGTGGCAGAAGAAGCTGGAGTGACGCGAATGGCAATGACAGCGGCGGAAGAAGCTGGTGCGGCGGAGAGAAAAAGCAACTTGGAGACGAAGAGACTCATTTGATTTGTGTGGAGTGTGAATGGATCGAGAGGGTAGGGATAAAATTAGGGCTATCTCAATATTTCCGACGGAAAATTTTAAATTACAGACAGATTTTTCGTCTGTAATAATTTAATAAAATACGGCGTTTTGTCTATTGAATTACAGACGGATTTTCTATCTGTAATTATTTCCCATAAAAAAATTAATTTTACCGACAGAATTATCAACGGATTTTGTTTTCCGTCTGTAATTTATGCTAATTCATTCTTTTTGTTTTCCGACAAAAAAATTCCTCTGAAATTCTGTCTGTATTTCCGTGGGATAAAATTCGTCAAAAATATTTGTCTGTAATAACTAATTTTCTAATAGTAATTTTTATATTTGTAAAAGGATTTATAATTAGAGATGAATCCTATTAATTTTTATTTCTCAAACATTTTGAAAAAAGTAATTCCTTACTATCCCATCCTTAAGTGAGATAGAAAAAAAATATATAAGAGAAGATATTAAATAGCAACTAGAGAAAAATTATACTTTATAAGATAATTAAAAAAATTGAAAAAATGTATTTTCACATAATTATTTAGAAGCTCCCAAAAAAGTCATTTTTATTTTTTTTATTTTTTTTATTGATATGAAAAAAAGTATTTAATATAAAATCAATATAGTTAGATACTATAAATATACCATTTTTTTAAAATAAATTAGAGTAAAATTAAGTCAAAATTTAATCTTTAAATATTTTATTAAAATAAAAACAACCATTTGTACTTAATAACTTTGCGAACGCTAATAAAAATATCCATCAAACAAGTAAACTAATGTTATACTTATAAAAGATAAGTTTTATATAACAAAAATATCCAAATCCTAAATTTTTATTGATTTTCTAATAAAACTTTTAAATTATCTTATCTTTTATTTTCAACTTCACACTACAAGAAAATAAGTTTTCTGCCACACTTTTAAAGCGTGCCGAAAAATGCTAAAAAAGGGTGCCAACAGTTTTTCGCCACGCTTTTTGAGCTATCGGCACGCTTTTGAAAGGGTCACATCCGCCAGCGTGCCGGTTGCTCTATCTGCACGCTTTTGTAGATCTATCGGCACACTTTCTTTTTTGCCACGCTTTCAACTCTTGCCACGCTTTTATGTATTAACCTATCGGCACGCTTTAAAAGCGTACCAAAAAGTGAAAGATATCGGCATGCTTTTGAAGCATGCCAATAGTAAAAGATATGATATCGCTTTTGAAGCGTGCCAATAGTCAAAGAAACATGGACCTATTGCCAAGCTTTTAAAGCGTGGCTATATCCCTATCATTAAAAAAAATAATTTGGCATGTGCATTTACAATGCACTCCAAAAACAATAAAAAAACAGACAAAAATCATTGAATATCATTTAAACTAAAGTCTCAGCAAGGATGCATAAATTGCATAACAAAATTGAATTGTGTCTATAAAAACTTTATTCAAAATCAAAATCAGCCTATAATTGGACTGTGATAACAAAACCACATCAAAATCAAAATCAAATATAATAGAGAAGTAGGTGCTATTAGTTATTACCATACACAAGTATATATCCAAATACAAAAATCAACCTCCTCCATATATTTATATGTTGATCAACTCCACATTCATCTCTTGTTCTCCAAATTTCTAACCTTCACACAGCTATCATCACCCCTTACTACTAACTTTCCACGTTACCTCACCTTTTCCCTCACGATTATTGACATTTTCTCCCTCAACCACTGCCACAAAAACAACAACCAGAGAAAAACATAGAATATATTATATATCATTGTTGAAAATAAATTACCACCAAAATCCATCTTATTAAAAAAATTTCAGGTTAATATGTGATCTAATTTGAAACAAAGATATGAATGGAGAGAATCAAAAGTAATAAAAGGCTTGAATTTTTATTTCCAAATATAATCCATATTTGAAGGACGATGGCTTTGTCGCAAGACTCGCGAGAGACCAACAGGCTTGGCCTCAAGCTTTTCCAGCTGCCGTTGACGGTAATTTTGGATTCAACGGTGCCACATACAATTACAATTCTGTCATTGTCAGAATTTCCATCGGAATCCAAGAGGAGCTTGCGGAGATCGGAGATGGAGACAGAGATGAAGGGAGCGTTGGTGGTGAAAACAGCAGAGAGAAGGGACGCTAGGACTTGATAATGCAAGGACATTGACATTGGTTTGTAGTATGGATGTTTGGACAGTGATTATTGTGAAAGTTTGGAATTTGAAAAATAATTTAAAAATTTTATTAAAAAGTTAATAAAAAATTAAAATTAAATTTTTTTTATTATACATAAATCTATTTTTGATAGATGTAACGTTAATATTTTTTGTTTAACCAATACTTTTGTCAGTGTTCACAAATTCTATAAATACATAGACTTAATTTTCCTTATTAAAAAGTAAATCTTTTAAGATCAAAATAGTAACAGAATGCTCTATGTAGGTGTCCAGTATTTGAGTCTAGCCCGAACTCGGCATGGGCTAGGCCCTGAATGACTGCATGTTGCAAACACAACCCCAATCCCATGAAATTTAAATTTGGAGTTAACTTCCTATCTTTCAATTATTTTTTGCTCTAGGATCTTCAAAACGAAAGAAAAAGAAGGTTAAGAGAGCATGTACTCTAAATCTCTGATGGCATATATATGAATATTGAGTTTCTACTATGTCAAGTGTTTTAAAAGGTTCTTCCGTTGCTTGTTAGTAATTATCCAGCTGTAAAGTATTAACACTTTTTAAGTTTTAATATAATAAGAATATTGAACTCTTCCTAACACTTTCAATGTTAGTTCGAATAACTAAACACCATAATTAGAATATTTATTAGCAAAACTACTAATGATTAATACAATCATCTTTGCTTCCATTAAGGCATTAACCATTATCATGTTTCCACTCATTCGACAACCACCAAGAGGCCACCTTTCAAATTTTTGTTCATGATCCAAAATAAGTTCTGATTTGATAAAAAATTTATTTTAGAAAATAATTTATTAAAAAATGTAATAGTTATGTTTGAATGATCGAAATAAAAGTAATTTTCATTTTTCAATAAGTATAAAACATAAAAATTGTATTTGATAAATTGTTTTAGAGTTTAAAATGATTTTAATAGAATAAATATAATAAAAAATAAAAAATATAAATACTCATTAATATATAAAATTATATTAAATTTTTTATTTTAATAAATAAAAATTATTTTAAAAATATTTTTTAATTTCTTTTTAAAAATCACTCTAATTTTTAAAAACCACAAATATAAATATAAATACATAATAATTTTTTATTTACTAAATATAAAATAAAATATTTTTCTAAAAAAAATTATCAAATTAGACCTAAATCCATTCTCTCCAGCGCCATTATTCATTAGAAAAGCAATTATACAATTAAACACATCTTGTTGTCCATCTTTTCTACCTAAACCTAATGATTTCAGCCACCGGCCATATACAATTATACATGGTTTCTCACCGGAATTTAGCCACGCTTTTTTTATGTTGCCGATAATATAAGCATGCAAAATAACTTCAATTATGAGCGTGGGTCACTCAACAAACCCAACCTTTGTTATTATCTAAAAAAAAATATTATATGACCAATAAATATTATTATTTTTATCTGTATTTAGTTATAAAAAATATATAATTTATATTTATATTTATCAGAATTTGTATACGTAAATTAATGTAGTTTATATACATATTTTTTGAAATCTACATATATAAATTAATGGGTAAAACGCAGAAATAAATCAAATCCAATAAAAAATTACACAATTCACCCAAACCTAAAAACATTACATAGATCTCCCTAATTCACGTCTCTGTGTAAATCGAATGAGTCTAATTCGATTTAGTAACTCTCATACTAAATCGAATCAGTCTAACTCGAATTACTAAAGAAACATACAAATCGAAACTGCTTGACTCGATTTACGCATGCATGGAACATACCCTAGTAAATCGAATCAATATAGTTTGATTTATTCTGCACGTGACACCCGCAATAATTTGAAACAAGCTGTTTCGATTTACCCATGGTTTTCCACACTTACTGATTCGAATTACATACAATATGCGTCCATGATAAGCTATTATTTGGAATACGTTATGCTAAGTTATTATTTTGGAAATTACATCAAATTTTTTTACAAAGAATTAACCTTAGGATGCCCTATTTAATTAATAGGGTTAAGTATGATTTTAGCCCTTAACATAGAGGCCAAAAATTTATTTCGTTTCCGACTTTTTTCGCTCAAAATGGTCCCAAAGGTTTCAGTTTGTTTTAAAATTATCCTTTTTATCAATTTTTTAATTTTTATTCTAAAAATACCCCTAACAAAAAAAATAAAAACAAAAACAACAACAACATTGAATAAGGGGAAACGGGGAAGGGGGAAAGGGGGAAGGGATTTGCGGGGGGAAGGGGGAAGGATCTCGTCGCTCCAATCCGCCTCCACTGCTCCAATCCATCGCCACTTTTCGTCATCGTTCGGTGGCTGAATCTCGCTGCTGCTCCTCTGGTCTCGACGGAGGTGCTCAATGGCAGTGGGTTCTGGTTCGAGGCAAGAACAGGGCCGCCACTGCTCGTCGTCATACGGTGGCTGGATCTCGCCGCTGTTCCTCTGGGATTGGCGGAGGTGCTCGATGGCGGTGGGTTATGGTTCGAGGCAAGAAAAGGGGAAGGTTTCGGTGGTGAGCCGAGGGAGGAAAAGAGGTTGCGCTGTGACGGTGGTGCTAGGGTAGCGCGAAGAGAGAAGAAGAAAAAGGTTGTGGCGCTTTGATGGCAGATCGGCGTTGTGATGGCAGTTTCGGGTGGCTCGCCGGCTTCTGCTTCTGCTTTCATTCTTCTTCTGCTTTTGCTTCCATTCTGCTTTTGTTTCTGTTATGTTGTTGATTTTTTATTATTGTTATTTCTGGTTGTTTCTGCTTCTGATTGATTATATTGTTTCATTATTGTTGTTGTTCTGCTCTAGCTTCTGTTTATGCTTGATTCCATTGTTGATTCATTGTTGTTGTTGTTGTTGTTGTCCTGCTCCTGCTTCTGCTTGATTACATTGTTGATTCATTGTTATTGTTACTTCTGGTTTTGTTTCTGCTTGTGCTTGTGCTTCTGCTGGTGCTTGTGCTTGATTTGGGGAAGAAGGGGAATGGAGCATTTTGGTCCGAAAGACGATTTTAAAACAAACTGAAATCTTCGGGACCATTTTGTAGCGAAAAAAAAGGCCGGGGATGAAATAAATTTTCGACCTCTACGTTAGGGACCAAAATCATACTTAACCATAATTAATACAATAGTATGTATAATTATACATTGTATATACAAAATTATCTATTAATATTCAATAGACGATATAGTTGAATATTAGCAAATAAGATATAATAAATATGAATATTGCGGTGATGATTAATATTAAATTTCTAATAAAAAATTAATTAGTAATAAAATTCATATTGACCATATATCAACAAGAAATAAAAAGCTTCTAAAGATAAAAAATAAAATTTGGTTGACAAAATTATTTAAATTAAAAAAAATCAAAATTTTTAAATTACTCGTTACTTACATTATTTTTTTATTAGTTTAATATTGATGGTAATTAATTATAATAAGAATATATATAAAGTACATAATGTTAATGGGCAATATGAATTTTACTACTAATATTTTTTATTTTTTTATTAAAAATTGAATACTAATTATCATCACAATATTCATATTTATTATACCTTATTTGCTAATATTCAACTATGTCATCTATTGAATATTAATAGATAATTTTGTATATACAATATATAACTATACACATTATTGAGTTAATAAATAGAGTATCATAAGGTTAATTCTTTGTAAAGAAATATGAGGTAATTTTCAAAATAATAGCTTAGCATAACGTGTTCCAAATAATAGCTTATCATGGACGCACATTGTATGTAATTTGAATCACTTCAATTCGAATTAGTAAGTATGGAAAATCATGGATAAATCGAAACAGCTTGTTTCAAATTATTGTGGGTGTCATGTACAGGATAAATTGAACTATATTGATTTGATTTGCTAGGGTATGTTCCATGCATGCGTAAATCGACTCAGGCAGCTTCGATTTGCATGTTTCCTTAGTAATTCGAGTTAGATTAATCCGATTTAGTAAGAGAGTTGCTAAATCGAATTAGACTTATTCGATTTATATGGCCCTGGATTTGATGGTCTCAGAATGTTTGGACCATTAAATGGTCCCATAACAAAATATGTTTTTTATGTTTTTTAATAATGGCTAAATAGTCTTTATCTAATTTTAATTATAAATTAATTCCTTATATATTATTTAATTATAAAATTTATTTTTTATTTTATAAATAATTATTTTATCATTCATTTATCATGTTTATTAATAATAAAAAACTAAAATAATAACAAATTAGATCTTCCATTAATCGTAATAAATATTTTGCAATCTTAATCGATCATAATTTTATCATTGATCCATTACATACATATTGGATTGGAAAAATCGTGTATGTTAGAAATTCAATCGATTGGAATTGATACACAATCGATTGAATTTCGCAAGGCATGTGGGGTTTTTCTTATTCAATCGATTGGTCATATTACCCATCGATTGAAATCATCAAAGCAATCTGGGTTTAATTACTTACGCTATTAAAATGATATATGAAAGTTTAATTGATTGGTATGATAATATAATCGATTGAAGTTTGTACGCGACTAATGGTATTTTCCAATTTAATCGATTGGTATGAGCATTCAATCGATTTAAATGTGACGTGAATAAGGTTTTTTCCTACATTCAATTGATTGGTATGATAATACAATCGATTGAATTTTGATATGCGCTATATATTAAAGCTTGATAACTACCCGTGTTCAGCCTCCCTCCCCTTTTTAAATTTTACAACTCCATTTCTGCATAACCTCTCTTCTCTCTCTAAATCTTCTCCCATTTCATCCACATTCACTCCAAACTACATACATATTATTAATCCTCATCCAAATTCCTACAAGACTCACCAAACCAATATTCCCAAAATGGCCAGAACTAAAAACGCAAAAAGAGCTAGGGTTGAGAGTAAAAGAAAAGTTAAGATTAGAGTATCTAAATCAAAATAAAACTTAAAAAAATTGAAGATAGAATTTTAAAAATAAGATAGATGGATAATACAATAATAATTTATAAAGGAAAATTGAGAACAGCATAACATATAAGTAGTGCACAATTCAATCGATTAGATAACACAATCAATCGATTGAATTGTGAAAATCCATATTACTTTAAAGACTTAAATTGATTGGTAACACAATCAATCGATTGAATTGTGAGACCTCATATTGCTTTAAAGCCTTCAATCGATTAGGTAACATGAACAATCGATTGAATTAGAAAAAACCCACATTCTAATCATCGTTCAATTGATTGTGTAAAAGTTACAATCGATTGATTTTTGAGAAAACCATACTATCATCCAAGATTTAATCGATTGTTTTATGAAACCTGAATTCCAATCAATTGAATTATGGGAAATTTGAAATTCAATTGATTATTTTATTAATCCAATTGATTGATTTTATAAGAAATACGATTTCACAACCTTATACTGATGTAACGGATCAAAGATAAAATTTTAATCGATTAGGATTGCCCAAAAATTATTACAATTAATGGAAGATCTAATTCGTTATTGTTTTTATTTTTGATTATGATAGATGAATGATAAGATAATGATTTATAAAATAAAAAATATATTTTATAATTAAATAATATATAAGGGATTAATTTGTAATTAAAATTAGATAAAGACTACTCAAAAATTATTAAAAAACTTAAAAAACATGTTTTGTGATGGGACCTTTTAATAGTCCAAATATTTTGGGACCATCGAATCTAATGCCGATTTACATAGAGACGTGAATTAGGGAGATCTATGTAACATTTTTAAATTTGGGCGAATTGTGTAATTTTTTATTGGATTTGGTTTTTTTTTATTTTACCATAAATTAATAAAATTTATTTATTAAAAACAATTTAATATCTGTACTGATCAAATGATGACAAAAAATATTAACAATTATTGACTTTCAAGAGTTTGTTTGAAAATCATTTTACATGAGAAAAAAAATTCTATTTCCTTTAAAAAAAATTTATTTCTATTTAAAACTCAATTCTATGATTTAGAATTATTATAACATATTAATAGAACAGAATAAAATTTGAAGAATGTGATTTAGAATTGTTATAACATATTAATAGAACATCTATATATGTATATGTTATATACTTATATAAAAATATGTTTTAAGTGGATATTGAACCAAAGACTCTTACTAAATGCAAAAGATCCTTAGTCACTAAAAGAAAATTATTAATTGATAATTTAATATTTTTTTACATAAAAGCCAGTTTTTTTTAAATTATCATCAAGTTATATAATAATATTATATCTTTTTTGTAATCCGCGGGTAAGATCAGATACCAATGGGTAAGAGCGGATAGAGTTAGGGTTGAGATATTCTCAACCCACGGGTAGAGTTAGGGTTAGATTCAAACCCGACTCTATTCTATTCATTGTCACCCCTAAGTGTAAGAATGGATTTAAAAATCAGACCTCTTTTGACTTAATTTATAAATGAAAAAAAATTAAAATTAAAATTCTAAAAAAAATTCAAATTATTTATTTTTAATTATTTCAAAAAAAGAAAAAAATTCAACTTTTTGAATGAAGTTTAATTTTTAGTATTCGAAACAAGCTCTAAGATTCTTAGGATGATTATTATTAGAGGATAAATGTTACTAGTACAAGAAATGAAAATGTTTAATGAGATTGAACAAGATATTTAAACAAACAATGATACATTAGATGAATGTAAGGATCGTATACATGGTATTAAAAGGACATTGCGGTCATATAATTTGTCACATATGTAGCCATTTTTGACAATGACGTGTGAGTGTAACTAACATTAACTGTTATAAACTAACCACGTTAAGTCATTAACTACCTTATCACTCCCCCTTGGTCCCTCAAGCTGAAAGGAAAATATTTTCCTACTCTTCTATTAGGCATGACTCGTTTTGGGTTGTGTTTGGTAAAAAAAAAAAAAAATTGGTGTGCAGTGTTCAATATTGTTGACACTTCTTTTGTTTGGGGGTGGGTGGGGGGGGGGGGGGGGGTGGATTATTTTGATAATAAACACCTTTTTAAGTTTTGGTCACTAAACACTTTTTAAGATAATAGTTTATAACAAAAATTTTATATTACAATCCAAAATATAGCAATTTTAAAACCAGCCCAACAGTCCAACACTATAGAATAACCACCTGAAGCCCATATCTGCAAGCAGATATCATGAAAAAGCAGAACACTAGGGCTGCAGATTTGGTAAGAAACGGAATGGAAGGCATTTTAATATAAAAAAATTTTCAATTTTTTTTTAAAAATTCACGTATAGTTATTTTTATATAAAATTGATAGTTAAAAATTATTAGATAATAATCTCGTTAAATATATTAAATTATTTAATAATTATTAACTATTAATTTCATATAAAAATAACTGTTTTTACCTTAAAAAAAGTAATATAATTATCTTTACATTAAGATTAAGTCTTAATTTTATTTCTAATTTTAAAATTTTATTTTTATCTAAAACTTTTTATTTCATAAATCAAAATATTTTTTTCTATTATTATTTTTATTTTCTCTTATTATTCTCTCACTCTCACAATCAAATAACTATAACTATTTCTATGATCATCACAATTGCCAATGTTTTACACTCTTACCTAAAAGAAAGTGAAGCATTTTCTAGAAAAAGGATTCGGTATACATATCATCTTTTGGTCACCAGTGGTCACATAACATGTTTGGAACACTGGTAGTGTCATCCACCTTCAGCCGTTTGATCTTGATCCAAAGGTGAATGTGGCGCTATATGTTGGCAACATTTCATTGGTCAATGACCAACTAAATCCCCATTTTGGTCTCTAAGATTCACGCGATTACTCATTTTGGTCCCCAAAATTTAAAATTACCTATACTGGTCGAGTAAAAATACCCATAGTCGTTCCTGAGATTCACGCAAATACCCATAGTAATCCCTAAGATCCCGATTTTTTCATTGTAGTCCTCCAGATAGAGCTCCGAGCACTCAAACTGGTCTCTAGCCATTTTCAGGTGATGAGTCACCATCGGAGCACTGACGTGGCCTCGGATTGCCACGTGGGAGGGGTCCAAAACATCGTCGTTTTGGTTTAGCGCCCTTCATAGCCAAAAACGACGCTGTTTAGATGTTTTCACAAACGTTTCACTTTACTCGTCTCTTCTTCTTCCACCCTCTGACTTTTTCTTCATCTCCCCATCAATGGTGTAGCTGTAGGGTTGTATTTGCTGGCTAAAAAAATTTTAGAGAAGAAATAATTCGACCAGAAATTGTTATCGTTCTTCCCCTTCATCACGAGAAGAACGTGGTTTTGACTTTGTGATCAGACTCAAGGTAACTTTCCCTTTTTTTTTACTTTGTATTTTTAATACAGTGTTGATTGATGATATGCAAGTTGTTAGTGTAGTTGAGGTTCTGTTATGTGTCCACCAAATCTGAATCTCGTCTTTTGTGGGGTTTCATAATCACAAGTGTTCTACTTCATAAACAAATTTTGGGAATGTTGTTCCAATTGTAGCACGTTTCTTTTTTTTCTTTCAGCTATTTGTGCTTTATTTTGTAAAATTAACCCTCTCTGTAGTTATTCCTAGAGATAAAGAATATGCTTCTTCCTTAATAGAAGAACTTGAAATTCCTAATTTAATAAAAAAATGTGCTTTTGTGATTGGAGATTTCAATATCATGTGCATATGAAGAATCAAGAATGTATTATATTTTTGTGGCACTTTTGTGAATAGAAAATTAGAAATCATAGTTGGCTTAGATAAGATTGCTAATCACATATTTCTTCAAATGTTGTTTTGCTGAATTCATATTTTAGGGTCTTCAATTTTTCATAGTGTTGGTGATTAAATCAAGAAAGTAGCTTAGAAATTTCAGAGAGATTGAAGATGAGAAAGGTTCTGTTTTTCGGCATCTCTTGTAGAATATAGTGCTAGAACTCATGCCGAGAAGACATTGGTATCCAAAGACAAGAAACTGAAAATGAAAAGAGATGAAGTAGTTAAAATTAAGATCATCCCTCCACCTGGCTGTAGGAAGAAAATCTATGAAATTGATCCACTTTTGCTCACTCACCACGACCATCTTGATTTCCGGTAACCTCACTTTTAAGCTTCATTTCCTTTAAGTATTTGTGGAACAACTATCTGAGTTGCTAGATCATGTAAATTTTTCAAATTACAGTTTCGGACGATACTTGAGATTGCGAGAGGATATCGACAAGCATGAAGGTGGCCTAGATCCATTTTCTCGCTGCCATGAAAATTTTGGCTGTAGACAGAGGTATCTAAATTCTTGCTCAGAAAGCTGCCATGAACTTATCTACTTTGATTAATACCAACTTATTTATCAATATTACTACTATTTTTTGCAGTGTCACAGGAATTACTTATAGAGAATGGGCACCAAAAGCTAAGGTATATATGCTTTCATATTATATTCTTAACTCTTATTATTAAAATTGGTTTCTTTTCTTATGCTCAAATTCAATTTAAGGGGTTGTATTATTAAAAAATCTGTTTTGGATGTTCATCTAAAGTTCAACAAAAATCTTGTTTTTGATGTAGAAATATAGCTTGACATGTGTCTTAAAAATGATTGGATATTTTCTCAATCAGCAGCATTAATTAGAGACTTCAACAATTGGAATCCAAATGCTGCTGTAATAACTCCGGTATGTTTCGGTTAATGTATGCAAATGATTGTGCTAGTTGGAGCATGTAATCATCTTCGGTTAATATATCCAAATAGAATGAATTTGGTGTGTCGGAGATCTTCTTGTCAAACAGTGTAGATGGTTCGCCACTAATTTCTCATGGATCTCGAGTCAAGGTATGCTTATGTAGATGGTTCGCCACCAATTCCTCATGACATCGAAGCACCAATATATATCGCGAAAAAATGAACAGAAAGAAGTGTATGAAAGAAGAAGGAGAAGAGATGAACAAGACAAAGAGATGAAGTGTCTGAGAATTTGGAGATTTAGGGTTACATATAATAGGAGGGACCAATCTGGGTACAATTTGGAAATTAGCCAGATCAGCTAGTCGTTGGGACCCCTCCAGCGTGGCAAACCGAGTCCACGTCAGTGCTCCGGTGATGAGTCATCACCAGAAATATATCTAGGGACCAGTTTGAGTGCTCGGGGCTCTATTTGGAGGACTACAATGGAGAAATCGGGATCTTAGGGATTACTATGGATATTTGCATGAATCTCAGGGACGACTATGGGTATTTACTCATACTGGTCCTCCAGATTTAAGTTTGGACACCAATATGGTCCCTTGACTCTTTCTGGTGATGATTAGACAAATGGAGTGCTGAGATGACACCCTTCCTGTCATGTTGGACGCTATAACGGCTAGCTGACATGGCGAGGGTTGTATTTATATCCAATTTAGTCCCTGAAACCCTAATTATCTTATTATTTATCTAAGTTATAATGACAAAGTTTTAATAAGGGGGGACTAAATTAGATACAAATACAACCCTCGCCAGATTAATTAGTCGTTACAGCGTCCAACATGACAGGAAGGGTGTCATCTCAGCATTCCATTTGCCTAATCATCACCGAAAAGAGTCGAGGGACCATATTAGTGTCCAAACTTGAATCTGGAGGACCAGTATAGGTAATTTTAAATTTCAGGGACTGATGCATGGTAACTTGTCTCTCAACAAATTTTTCTTCGGCAAGTATACTGAATTATCGTCAAGTAAAACTCACTATAGAGTGAGGTCGAATCCCACAAGGATTGATTGGTCAAGCAACTTTAGTTAGAAGAATATGCTAGTTGAGCTACACAGAATTTAGATTGAGATGCAGAAATTTAAATGACTAGAAAGTAAATAGCAGAAATTAAAGTGCAGAATCTTAAATGGGGAATTGGGGTAATACTCATAAAAGTAAATGGCAGAAATTAAAGAGAATGGGTAAGATCAGAAATGGGGAGATCATTGGGTTTAGGAGATGTTGCAATTCTCCGGATCAAGTTCATTCTCATCTCTTCCTCAATCAATGCATTCATTGATCTCCTTGGCAATCTTAAGTGATTGAATCCCAATTCCTTGGTAATCCAATCTCTCAAATCTTGATCAATAGCCAATTCCTTGGTCAATTGCTCATGAGAAGAGATGAAGTATGGTCACTGATTATACCACATACATTTCCCAATTCAAGTATTGGTAGGATTATAGTCACATATCCATCCCAACCCAAATTGGTCCAGCATGAGAAAGCAATTCTAGCATGATCTCTTCATTCCTCTTCCAAGGTTCCGAAGAGATCCAATTATGGAGAGTTTCTTTTCCAAGATAACTAACCAATTGAATTAAGATTGAAAGCTTTCTAGTAAAATCAAGAGAAAAGATAGAAGAAGAAGAATAAAAACTAATATTGATCCATCAAATTACAGCAGAGCTCCCTAACCCAATGAAAGGGATTTAGTTGTTCATAGCTCTAGGAATCAAAAATGGCAGAAAAGAAGAATACATGCTAGAAGTACAGAAAAGTAAATGTGCAGAGAGTAGTTCTCCAAGGTGCAAAAGTTTTTTATCTAGTTCAAAACTACTCCTATATATACTACTCTTCATGATCTTCTAGTGAGTTCTTCAAGTCTTGGATGTGGGCTTTGGACCTTGAGTTGAAGCAATTCTCATCTTTAGTGGGCCCAGCTTGCAGAGAAATATGAATTAGGATTGGGCATTTAGTGAGATTAATCATGGAATACATTTCTGGGTGCGAGAACGTTAGTGGCATTCACCTTTTCCACTAACGTTCCACCCTTATATGCCCACATTATTCTCAATGTTAGAAGTCTTAACGTGACTTCTAACATTCCTTCTCAATTCTTGGCCAACGTTAATGGGACTCACTTTTCCCATTAACGTTGGCTTGTGCCCCTTTTTGCAAACGTTAATGGGAATCACTTTTCCCATTAACGTTGCTTGCCTTTTGCCCCCCTACGTTAGGTCTTACATTAGCTTAGCTAACGTAGCTCTTAACGTGGGCACCTATCACCTTCGAGAGCGTTAGTGACACTCACCTTTGTCACTAACGCTCTAATTGCCTTAATCCCCTACGTTAGAACCCACGTTAACTAAGTTAACGTGGCTCTTAACGTAGTAATGAAGCCATCTTCCAACGTTAGTGACAAAAGTGAGTGTCACTAACGTTGGTTCTTTGAACCCCACTCCACGTTAACTTTCACGTTAACAATCTTAACGTGAGAGTTAACGTAGGCAATGCAAATGATCCAACGTTAGCGACAAAAGTGAGTGTCACTAACGTTGGCATTGTTGATCCTCGTCCACGTTAGAGTTCACGTTAACTTAGTTAACGTGACTCTTAACGTGGGGCATTGCCTAGTTTTCCAACGTTAGTGGTGTTCACTTTTACCACTAACGTTGAGGAGAAACGTTATTGGAGTTCACGTTTCTCATTAACGTGGAGTCCTCTTTTTCTTCTACGTTAAGTACCACGTTAACTTAGTTAATGTGGCTCTTAACGTAGGCTATGAATGGCTTCGCAGGCGTTATTGGTGATCACTTTTCTCATTAACGTTGCAAGCCAATTGCATCCCACGTTAGTAGTCATGTTAACTAAGTTAACGTGAATGCTAACGTGATTCTTCCATGCTTCATTTGTCTTGAAATCAAGCAATTAAAGTGCATCAAAGCTCTAGCCAAAATCATGAGATTATGCATCATTAAAATATCATGTAATTCTGGCAAAAATCTCATGAAATCATGCAAAATTCACAATAGTTGCTTGAATGAAGGTGTAAGTGTATTTTCACCCAAAACTTGCCTTGTTTACTAGGAAAATGCATGAAACTATCCTAAAACAGTAAAGAAAAGGTCAGTGAAACTGGCCTAGATGCCCTGGCATCACAACACCAAACTTAAAGCTTGCTTGTTCCTAAGCAAGTACTGAAGCATAAGAAAAATGAAATAAAAGAACAAGAAGATAAGATGGAAATAACATTCATGGTTTATGGAGTTTCATGCATAGCAACTTAGATTCTTTCCTTTTAGGTTTCAAGCCTTTATCAAATCCCTAGTCACTCTCTTGATTGCATCCCTTGAGGCTTCTTTCTCATTGATCCTTCTTTTTTTCTTTTCAAAGTTTATTTTTCTTTTTGCTAGGTGCTTTGTAAGAGGGCGACTTTTTATGATAAGTTTTCAGCCAACACTCCCAAACCAGTTGGTTTTAAGGTGCTAGGTGTTAAGACACCCCTAAGGACTTACTCCCTCAAGTCTCTTTCCCTCATACATACACACCACAGGCACATGGTTTGTTATTCTTTCTTTCTTGAGACCTTGGTGTCTGATGCCAAGGCATCTTAGGCTAGTTTCACTAGTATTTTTCTGTTAGTTTTAGTTGTTTTATGCATTTTCTTGAGCTTAAAGTAACCAAGAATGGTTAAATGAATAACAAAGCAATGAACCATCCAAACAGTATGATTTTGATGCAAATTTCATGAGTTTTTAGTTATATTACTTGAATGTTATGAATGAAAGATTTCTCATGAAATTTTGCAAGACTTTGATGCAGTTGTTTGGATGATTTCAGGGAAGAAGAGGCTAGGCAAGGAAGCAACAAAATCAATAAAGGAAGCTTAAATATCACAAGTGGCGTTTAACCTCCAGTTTAACCTTAAACTGGAAGTTAAACGCCAGAATTGAAAGCACCAGGGAGCATTTCCACGTTTAAGCTCCAGTTTAAGCTTAAAGTGGAGCTTAAACGTGTTCGACTATTTTTTCTCCTCCAGGGTTGCTTTCTCATTTCCACGTTTAAGCTTCAGTTTAAGCTTAAACTGAAGCTTAAACGTGGTCGACCATTCTCCTCCAGGGTTGCGTTTTGCATTTCCACGTTTAAGCTCCAGTTTAAGCTTAAACTGGAGCTTAAACGTGTTCGACCCAATTTTCCTCCAGGGACTGCTTTCCTCGTTTCCACGTTTAAGCTTAAACTGGAGCTTAAACGTGTTCGACATTTCACACTCCAGGATTGCTTTCTTCCATTTCCACGTTTAAGCTTCAGTTTAACCTTAAACTGAAGCTTAAACGTGTTCGACAATTTTACCTCCTGGAAGTGTCTGGCGTTTAAGTTGAAGTTTAAGCTTAAACTTCAACTTAAACGCCACTATTTGAAAAGGTTTCTGGGCCAAAGATCTTGCAGTTTAAGTTAGCATTTGAGCACAAACATTAACTTAAACATACTCTGGTATGAAACCCAATTGAATATCATGGTTTATGGGATTGGGCCTGAAGAATTGATGAGTCTGGAATTTCAATTTGTTGAGTCATGTGTCATTACTTGATTATCACTAAGTTGGCTCAATGAATGTTGCAGAATTGGATCAGCAGCCTCATCAGGATTATGGATCATAAACCCAAAGCAAAAGGAAATCAAAGAAAGGCCTCAAAGCCCAAGAAACACAACAGAAGCTCAATTTAGAAAGTGTATAAATAGGATAGAATTTAAGTTAGAAAGGGGAATTTTTACACTTTTAGAACTTTTGACACAGAGAACTTTGGATCATTCTTTGAATTCAGAGCTATGACTCACTAAACCCCTTTCATTGGGTTAGGGAGCTCTATTGTAATTCAATGAATCAATAATAGTTTTTATCTTCTTCTTCAATCTTTTCTCTTGAATTTTGTTAGAAAGCTTCTCGATCTAATTCCATTGGGTAGTTGTCTTGGGAAAGAAACTATCCATAATTGGAATCCTTCGGAACCTTGGGAAAGGAATGGAGGATTCATGCTAGAGAAGCTTTCTCACAGTGAATTGGATTGGGGTTTGGATGGATATTGTGACATGTAATCCTACCAAATTGTGGTTCATGAAACTGTGTGGTATAATCAGAGATCGAGCATCATCTCTTCTTATGAACATTTAAACCAAGGGATTGGGAATTTGTTTGTTTTTAGAGAGAATTGGTGAGCCAAGGGATTGGGATCTAATCATATAAGATTGCCAAGCAAAATTCAATGAATGCATTGGTTGAGGAAGGGATAAAAATGTTTTGATTCGGAGATCTCAATATCTCCTGAAACCCAATGAATTCCCCAATTCTGATCTACACTTTCTCTTTACATTCTGCAATTAAATTCATGCAATCATCCCGATCCCCTTTTAATTTCAGCAATTTAGCTTCTCGCTCTTTAATTCATGCAATTTAAGATTCCGCACTTTTAATTTCTTGCCATTTACGTTTCCCGCCAATTTACATTCCGCAATTCTCATCTAATTCTTGATTCCGCTCAACTAGAACACACTTTCAATCCGAATTGCTCACTCAACCAATCCTTGTGGGATTCGACCTCACTCTATTGTGAGTTTTTACTTGACGATAACCGGTGCACTTGCCGGAAGGAATTTTTGCCGATCGTGCAAATTTCCTAAAATCGTAGCTATCAAGTTTATAGCAGCATCAAGTTTATGGCGCCGTTGCCGGGGATTGGTTTTCGATTGACAATTCTCAAATTGGAAGTTAACTAGATTGAGCATTTTTCTTGTTTTGTTAATTCAGTTCATGTTACTTGTTGAATTTTAATTCCTGCACTCTGTTACTTGTTTACTTTCTTTATGCCTTTAATTTCAAGCAACTAACTCACTGACCCACTAACTATTTGAATTAATTCCTCAACTGCTCTAACCATACTCTTCCATTAACCAAGAGTATTTCACTTGTTTGTTGCCTGTGCTGTGTTCTTGTATGACAGGTAGGAGAAGAGGGACATCAACTCCTCCATATACCGAACTAGAGAGGACCCTTCATAGACTTAGAAGGGAAGCAAGAGGGAAGAGAGTACTAGGAGAAGAAGAATCTGAAGGAGAATCTGAGGACAATTTTGAGGAAGCTCTAGATCTCAACATGGATAGAGAAGTTCACAACCATGAGAGAGCTGATGGAAACAATGCCATTCCCGAGAGAAGGGTTCTTGGTTCATACATAAACCCAACCTCTGGGAATTGTGGTAGCAGCATTCAGAAACCACCCATTCAGGCCAACAATTTTGAACTCAAACCACAGCTAATATCACTGGTGGAGAATCATTGTTCATTTGGTGGGAGTGCGAATGAAGATCCAAACCAACATCTCACAAAATTCCTGAGAATTTGCGACACTGTGAAGTCCAATGGAGTCCAGGAAGATGCCTATAAACTGCTCTTGTTCCCATTTTCACTTAGGGACAAGGCAGCTAAGTGGCTAGAATCATTCCCAAGGGGGAGCCTAACAACCTGGGATGAGGTGGAAAGCAAGTTTCTGGCACGTTTCTACCCCCCACAAAAGGTCAATAGGCTTCGATCTGAGGTTCAAACTTTTAGACAACAAGATGGTGAAACTCTCTATGAGGCATGGGAGAGGTTCAAGGATTTGACAAGGAAATGCCCACCAGACATGTTCCATGACTGGGTGCAATTGCATATTTTCTATGATGGACTTTCTTATGAATCAAGGAAGGCTGTAGACCATTCATCAGGAGGTTCATTGAACAGGAAAAAGACTGTGGAAGAAGCCATTGAAGTGATTGAGACAGTGGCTGAGAATGAGTACTACTATGCTTCAGAGAGACACAACACTAAGGGAGTCATGGAGCTGAACCATGTTGATAAAATTCTAGCCCAAAACAAGGTGTTTGCCAAGCAACTAGCAGAGCTCACCAGGAAATTAGAAACAAATCAAGTGGCTACAATACACACACAAGATCAAGAGGAAGTAAGCACTGAAGGAGGTGATTGGGAAGAGGCCAACTATGTGGGAAATCAACAAAGGCAACCATATGATCCACATTCCAACACTTACAACCCAGGCTGGAAAAACCACCCAAACTTTGGGTGGGGAAACCAGCAAACCCAACCACAAAACCACAAACCTTACAACCCCAACCAACATAACAATTCCACATACCAAAACTCCAACCAAAGATCATACCAAGCCACACAAAACACTTACTCCCAACCACCATATCATGGCCAAAATAATCAACCTGCCCAACCTAATCCGAACCAACAATTTCAAGATCAATTAAACAGGATAGAAAGAATGCTTGCAACCATGGGTCAAGACATAACCGAATTGAAAGCCTTTAAGGAAGAAGTAAATTATAACTTGCAAAATCAAGGAGCTGCCATCCAGAAGTTAGAAAATCAAATTGGGTATTTATCTAAGCAAACCCCTGGGCCAAGCATTTTTCATGCTGCCAAGGCTATTGCAAGGGAAGAATGTAAGGCCATAACCCTCAGAAGTGGAAAGAAGCTAAAGGAGATCTCAAGGGAAACCACAGAGGATGAAGCAAGGGAAAATGTGAGAGACAAGGAACAGGGACAATCTTTTACACCGTCTGCAACAAAAGAAAAAGAAAAAGAGGTCCTGAAGCCTTATACACCCAAAGCACCATATCCTCAACGTTTGATGAAAAGTGAAAAGGATAGCCAATTCTCCAGATTCTTGGAGATTTTCAAGAAGCTTCAAATCAATATTCCGTTTGCTGAGGCAATAGAGCAAATGACACTCTATGCAAAATTCTTAAAGGAATTAATGACCAAGAAGAGAAGCTGGAGAAATGAGGAAACTGTGTTGTTGACTGAAGAATGCAGTGCCATCATTCAACACAAATTGCCTCAAAAATTGAAGGATCCAGGCAGTTTCCAAATCCCCTGCATCATAGGAGAAGTCATGGTGGAGAAGGCCTTGTGTGACTTAGGGGCCAGTATCAATTTGATGTCTCTAACAATGATGAGAAGAATGAAGATTGAGGAAGCCAAACCAACAAGAATGGCCCTCCAATTGGCAGATCGAACTTTTAAATTCCCTCATGGGATAGTTGAGGATTTGTTGGTGAAAGTGGGAGAGTTTATATTTTCTGCCGATTTTGTGGTGTTAGATATGGAGGAAGAAGCCAAAGCTTCGATAATCCTGGGAAGACCCTTCTTGGCTACTGCTGGAGCCATCATAGACGTCCAAAAGGGTGAACTCACTCTTAGATTACATGATGAGCAATTGGTGTTTAACGTATTCAAGGCAATGAGCTATCCATCAGAATCACTAAAGGAATGCATGAGGGTGGATGTAGTGGACATTGCAGTACAAGAAACCTTTGAGGAAACAACAAAGGAAGTGGCAGAGGAGGAGTTCACCAAGGATATTGAAGTTAGTGACATCAAGGCTGCTGAAACAACCATGCCAAGCATGCCAGAGAGAGTGAAAGAAGAGAAGGAAGCACCAAAACCTGAGCTCAAAGCATTGCCCCCTAATCTCAAGTATGCATACTTGGGTAGTGATGAGAGCCATCCTGTTATCATTAGCTCTGCCCTGAGCCAAGAATAGGAAGAAGAATTGATCAAGGTGCTACAAACTCATCAAGATGCCATTGGATGGACCCTAGCTGATTTGAAGGGGATAAGTTCATCCATATGCATGCATAAGATCTTGTTAGAAGAGGATGCTAGACCCTCCATTCAAGCTCAGAGAAGATTAAATCCCGTCATGAAAGAAGTGGTACAAAAGGAGGTCATGAAGTTATGGCAGGCAGGGGTAATCTACCCCATTTCTGATAGCCCATGGGTTAGGCCCATCCATGTAGTTCCCAAGAAAGGTGGCATAACTGTGGTGCCAAATGAGAGGAACGAACTCATACCCACAAGAACTGTTAATGGGTGGAGGATGTGCATAGACTACAGGAAGCTCAATGAAGCCACCAGAAAAGATCATTTCCCACTCCCATTTATGGATCAGATGCTTGAAAGGCTTGCAGGACATGCTTACTATTGCTTTCTGGATGGATACTCAGGCTATAATCAGATAGTAGTTGATCCAAGAGATCAAGAGAAAATATCATTTGTTTGTCCATATGGAGTTTTTGCTTATAGACGCATGCCCTTTGGATTGTGCAATGCACCTGCCACTTTCCAAAGGTGCATGCTGTCCATCTTTTCGGACATGATTGAAAAATTCATTGAAGTCTTCATGGATGATTTTTCTGTGTTTGGAGATTTTTTTCCTAGCTGCCTACACCACCTTGCCTTGGTGCTTAAGAGATGCCAAGAGACCAACCTAGTATTAAACTGGGAAAAGTGTCATTTCATGGTCACAGAAGGAATAGTCCTTGGCCACAAGGTCTCTAATAGAGGCATTGAGGTGGACAGAGCTAAGGTGGAACTCATTGAAAAACTACCTCCACCAAGTAATGTCAAGGCAGTTAGGAGTTTTTTGGGACACGCTGGCTTTTACAGAAGGTTTATTAGAGACTTTTCTAAAATAGCCAAACCTTTGAGTAACTTGCTTGTCTCTGATACACCCTTTGTATTTGATAAAAATTGCATGCTAGCCTATGAACTTTTGAAGCAAAAACTTTCCTCTGCACCTATCATTGCCCCACCTGATTGGAACTTACCTTTTGAACTGATGTGTGATGCATCAGACCTTGTTATTGGGGCAGTGTTAGGACAAAGGAAAGACAATTTGGTACATGTGATTTATTATGCCAGTAAAGTCTTGAATGATAACCAAAGGAATTACACAACCACTGAAAAAGAACTCTTGGCAATAGTCTTTGCATTTGACAAATTTAGATCCTATCTCATTGGATCTAAAGTCATTGTCTTCATTGATCATTCAGCTTTAAAATACTTACTTGCTAAGCAAGAATCCAAACCAAGACTTATTAGATGGGTTCTTTTGTTGCAGGAATTTGACATTGAAATCAAAGACAAGAAGGGTGTAGAGAACAAGGTGGCAGACCATTTATCAAGGATACCATGTGAAGAAGGAAGCACACAAAGCACACATATAAATGAGTGCTTTCTTGATGAACAACTCATGGTAATTCATAAAGCACCCTGGTTTGCAGACATAGCAAACTTCAAGGCCACTGGGAGTTTGCCGTTGGAATTTAACAAGCATCAAAGGAGGAAATTGGTAAATGATGCCAAATACTTCATCTGGGACGAACCATACTTGTTCAAAAAATGTTCGGATGGCATACTCAGAAGATGCATATCAGAGGAAGAAGGAAGGGAGGTCTTATGGGACTGCCATGGCTCCACTTATGGAGGACATTTTGCAGGAGAAAGAACAGTAGCTAAGGTATTGCAGTGTGATTTTTATTGGCCCACTATCTTCAAAGATGCAAAGGAACTAGTGAAGCACTGCCATGAATGCCAGAAAGCGGGGAACCTGCCAAGAAGAAATGAAATGCCACAACAATTCATTCTGGAACTTGAATTGTTTGATGTATGGGGGATAGATTTTATGGGACCCTTTCCCACCTCATACTCAAATAATTACATTCTTGTGGCAGTAGATTATGTCTCCAAATGGGTTGAAGCAATAGCAACTCCAACCAATGATAATAAGGTAGTCATGAACTTCCTCAGAAAACACATTTTTTGCCGTTTTGGGGTTCCAAGAGCAATCACCAGTGATGGAGGAAGCCACTTCTGTAACAAACCATTAGAGGCATTGCTTCTAAAATATGGAGTCAAACACAATGTAGCCACACCATACCATCCACAGACAAGTGGGCAAGCCGAAATATCTAATAGTGAACTCAAAAGAATCCTGGAAAAGACTGTGGGAACTTCAAGGAAGGACTGGTCGATTAAGCTAGATGATGCTCTTTGGGCATATAGGACAGCTTTCAAAACACCAATTGGAATGTCTCCTTACCAACTAGTATATGGAAAAGCTTGCCATTTGCCACTGGAGTTGGAGCACAAGGCATTCTGGGCCTTGAAACTCTTGAACTTGGACAGCAAAGCTGTTGGAGAAAGAAGGATGTTGCAAATTCAAGAGTTGGAAGAATTCAGAGCTGAAGCTTATGAGAATGCCAAAATTTACAAAGAAAGAGCAAAGAAGAAGCATGACAGCAACATAGCCCCAAGGAAATTTGAAGAGGGACAAAAAGTATTGCTCTACAATTCTAGGCTGAAGCTATTCCCAGGGAAGCTAAAATCAAGGTGGTCTGGACCATTCCTTGTCACCAAGGTCTCCCAATATGGACAAGTAGAAATCATGGAAGAAAAGTCACAACGAACCTTCACTGTGAATGGTCAGAGACTCAAACATTACTTGGGAGATGTGGAGGAGAAGGACAAGGTTAAATATCACCTCAACTGAGGAAGCTGACCGTCAAGCTAATGACGTTAAAGAAGCGCTTGTTGGGAGGCAACCCAACCTGAGGTAATACTCTTTTGCTGTTCCTTTTATTTGCTTCAATAAAAAGGTGAAGTAGTTTCTGTGCATTGCAAGGAATTAAGTTTGGTGTTTCACACCAAACAATGAATTCGTGGATCAATAATTCAAAGGGGAATGTGTGACTCTAAGTTTGGTGTTCCACCATACAGATCAACTGAACACAACAACCTTTGAATTATATGAAAGGAACAACCATTCTAAGCAATCACAGAAATGCTTAAAATCCTTAGCAGCAACTTCATTCCAAGGAGAATTCAAGGATTCAAAGAACAGAGGAGTAAGTAGGAGACTAAGTTTGGTGTTCACACACCAACTTAAGACTCAGACACTTGCCCATACATAGTTGAGCTAACCATTCAAGTGCTTGAGAAGCAAGCAACTTCATCACTCTTTGCAGGAAAGGAAACAAGGATCTTAGAAAGAACATGAAGCAACAAATAGGAGAAGAAGGAGAAATCAAATTGTTTCTTGGCAACAAAGAAAAAAACAAGAAATTTCACAAGGTGGTGTTGTTCCTTGACCATTCTTTAAAAGGCAAACAAAAGCATGTTTGTTCTGGTTTAAACTGTAATCGTTGAATCTTTCTGGAATGTGAAGCTTTTAGTATGAGTATTGGTTTACTGCTTTGAATAAAGTGAATGCCTAGATGTTTGGATATAACTTCACCTTCTTAAACAAATGCTTGCCATGCTTGTGCTGTTTCCAAAAATAAAAGAAAAGTTTGAACAAAAGTAACTTGGCTCAATTAGTGACAAATCAAGTAGAATTAAGTGGTGGTATGCATGCTTGATTGTTTAGTCAGATCACTTGAAATTGAGTGTAGAATTATCATTTTTGTGTAGAAGTTTGAATACTGTCTATGGATCTTGATGAATAAATGTCTTTGGCCATAAAAAAAAAAAGAAAAAAAAGAAGAAGAAAAAAAGCCACTGAAAAAGGGCAACCAAAAAGCAAAAAAATTGAGAAAATAAGCTAGGCACCAATGGTTTGAACTTCTGAGACAAATGCCTGTGGTGTTTATGTATTAAGGATATGCTTGGATGAATAGATTCTGAGGAGTGTTTCAACACTTGGTAACTTGGGTTAACTAACCCGGGATTATCAACCAAAAGTCCATTATCAAGAGCAACCTAAATACAAAACATTTAGTCACACAAAGAGGTGCTGGGCACCAATATCTCAAGAAGAAATGTGAACTAAAATGCCTGTAGTGGATATGTGTAGTGCACTGATAAGAAAAAGAAAATGCCAAAGGCTTGTGCAACACATGACACTGAGCAAATAAGGAGCAAAGGAGCTCTAAGAAAAAGAAAAACAAAGAAGGGAAAAGTGCCAAGGACATAAGAATGACAAGAGGCCATAGCAGTGTTTGATGGATGCAATGAAAAAGTGATAATCTTACCTGATCAGAATGAAAAAGTGATGCTGCAACTTTCTGCATAAAACCCTTCTGATGAACTTTAAATGCTTGCTAATATAGCCAATGTAATTGCTTTCTGTTTCATACTTTCTTCTCAAATAACTCAGGACTTGCTTAGGGACAAGCAAGTATTAAGTTTGGTGTTGTGATGCCAAGGCATCTTAGGCTAGTTTCACTAGTATTTTTCTGTTAGTTTTAGTTGTTTTATGCATTTTCTTGAGCTTAAAGTAACCAAGAATGGTTAAATGAATAACAAAGCAATGAACCATCCAAACAGTATGATTTTGATGCAAATTTCATGAGTTTTTAGTTATATTACTTGAATGTTATGAATGAAAGATTTCTCATGAAATTTTGCAAGACTTTGATGCAGTTGTTTGGATGATTTCAGGGAAGAAGAGGCTAGGCAAGGAAGCAACAAAATCAATAAAGGAAGCTTAAATATCACAAGTGGCGTTTAACCTCCAGTTTAACCTTAAACTGGAAGTTAAACGCCAGAATTGAAAGCACCAGGGAGCATTTCCACGTTTAAGCTCCAGTTTAAGCTTAAAGTGGAGCTTAAACGTGTTCGACTATTTTTTCTCCTCCAGGGTTGCTTTCTCATTTCCACGTTTAAGCTTCAGTTTAAGCTTAAACTGAAGCTTAAACGTGGTCGACCATTCTCCTCCAGGGTTGCGTTTTGCATTTCCACGTTTAAGCTCCAGTTTAAGCTTAAACTGGAGCTTAAACGTGTTCGACCCAATTTTCCTCCAGGGACTGCTTTCCTCGTTTCCACGTTTAAGCTTAAACTGGAGCTTAAACGTGTTCGACATTTCACACTCCAGGATTGCTTTCTTCCATTTCCACGTTTAAGCTTCAGTTTAACCTTAAACTGAAGCTTAAACGTGTTCGACAATTTTACCTCCTGGAAGTGTCTGGCGTTTAAGTTGAAGTTTAAG